>NC_084797.1:20513443-20813443 GCF_963169125.1 Humulus lupulus | reverse complement strand
AACCTATCATCGTTCGAGACTACATGGATGAAGCAGAAGTACTTCAAACCTCTAATATTCTTGAGTCTTGTAATATTATGATTTTTCATTATTTCAATTCAAGTGTCTAAGTGTTTTATATTCTAATATTTATCTTTATTTTAATAATATTTGCAGAGATGATGATTGATGGTAGCATTCCTTCTGCTCATGCTCCATCTTCAGTTTCAGCCTCAGCAGCCTCATCGTCTACACAACAATCTGGGAATTGAAAAAGTAAGAACTTTCTTATTTTCTTAAGTTGTTATTTATTTACTCTTTAATTTATAGTTTGTTTTGAAAAGGTTTGGATTTGGACATTGAAGATTCAAAATTTGGAATGAGAACAAAAGAAGGACAAATAACTTTGTATTTTGGAAGAACTAAAGTTTGTTTAGGGAATTATGGTTGTATTTTTTTGGACTTTATGAACCAAATCTTTTAGTGTTTACTGTTTAGTATTTAGTATTTGAACGTTTGTACCTATTTCGGACTTTGGACTTTATGACTTATCTTCTTTTCTTATGTTTGTATTTTGAATTTGAACTTTTGATGGACATTAGTTAAGGAAGAGACTTTATGAAGTTTCTAACTTTCTATAAATTGCGTTGAAATTATGTTTGTTTTTATGACTTTATGTTTGTTTCTAACTTTGGACTTTATGACTTCTTTTCTTTTCTTATGTTTGTTGAAATTAAGTTTGTTTTTATACATTATGTTTGACATGATGAAAACGTGGCACGAAAATTATGTTTGTGTGTTTATAAATTATGTTAGTTTTTACTTTTTATATATTATGTTCAAATTAAGTTTCTAAAAAAACATGACAAACGTAAAAAAAATACAAGACAAAAGTAAAAAAAAAAAAAAAAAAACTTAAAATTGACATTTTTGCCAAAAAAAAAAAAGCTATCAAAGCCCATTGAAGGCTCAAACTCGAAACTTTATCATTTGACGCCCGAATATGAGCCCACCCGACACCCGAAACCAGAAAACCCTATAAATCCAAAATTGTTTTGGACGGGTTTGGAACTATTTACTTACACCCGAACCCGACCAAACCCGAACCCGAGCACCCGAAATCTCGAAAATCCGCTCGATGTTCAGCCCTACATCCTACCATAAGCAATTCACCAATTCTATCAACTCATCCCAGAACCCAGATTGAATATCAAACCCAAATTATATTCAACTAAAATACGCAGATTGAACAAACTCAAAACCAAAAAAAAAAAATCATTATCCAAAAACCCAATTCACAATCTATTGCTGGCTTGCAGCCTCTGCCCTTGTTGTCTATGGCCACATCCCTTCGCCATCGCCCTCCCACACCGCTGCATCAACCCAGCCAAGTCATCGTCATCCTCCGTTCGCATCAACCCAAGCCAATCCTCGCTGTCCTGCGCATCGTCCTTTGTTCACATCAACTTAGGTCGGTCTTTGTCATCCTCCATTCGTTAACTCAATATTGTTGTTCAGATTTGGGGGTTGAGGTGGGGCAGATTTGGGTTTGGTCTGTGTTTGTTTGTCTGTTGAATGGTTAATGTTCATGGGCTGGTGTGGAATGGTTGATGAGTTGGGTCTATGATGCTTGCTCCATAATTACAGTCGAAAATTAAAAAATATAGAAGAAAATGATGAAGATCGAGAAAGACGAAGGAGAGAGAGATAGATTAATTAAATAATTCTTATTCTTTTTTATTTTTAATTTTTTTTAATCTTCAATTAATTTTAACTTATTTTTCAAATTTAAAATTAATTATAAATTTTTTTATGAACTAGACCAATCACAAATTGACATATGTTGGTCCAGTCAACATCTAACGGAATATAATAGATAGAGACTAACAAAATTACTATTTTACTTGCTTAAAAAAATTGTTCTATACCGGTTATAAATCCAAACATCTTTTACTGCAAATATTCCTTTTAAAATTTGAAAAATTAATTTTACCTCCTCCCCAATTTGTATTTAGTACAAAATTACTATTTTATATATAAAAAAAATTCTTTCTACACATATTTTACTAAAATAATTATATAAAAAAAAGTTGATACATCTCCATAATAAAAAAAAAAAAGATGAATTGTACAATTTAATTTTATTCCGTTAAAACATATAATAAAAACAAATAATATTAATTTTTTTAAAAAAAAAACTTACCTTTTAAGAGATTAATAAATTACAATTTGTTCGACTTTTTCATGTTTAGTAAAAACTAAAAATATGTAAAAAAAATTTAAACTTATAATTTATTTTATACTTGTTATTTAATTTATATTTTTAAAGTGTTCAGAAAAAATTATAAAGTTATTTATGTAAATTTATAACACTTAAATATTTAGAAAGAATTAATTAATTTATTAAGAGAGGTGTTTGGAGAAATCTTTTCTATATAATAAGTATGTAGATAACGGAAATTCTTGATTTTAACGTTTTTTTATTTTTTTAATATTAACTTTAACAGATTATTCTTATATTTAACATAATATTCTTATATTCAACGGTAGTTTGTAAACACTTAAACTTAAATAAATAATTAAAAAAATTAAAACATGATATTTTTGAGATATTTTACAATGATAATTATTTAAAAATAATAAATAATTAAACAAATTAAAATATGATATTTTTCAGATATTTTACAATGATAATTATTTTAAAAAAATAAATAATTAAACAAATTAAAATATGATATTTTTGAGATATATTACAATGACAATTATTTAAAAAATAATAAAATCATACGTTTTATAACTTAAATAAAATTTAATTAAACTTAAACTCACTTACTAGAATAATATCATATTAAACATATAATATAATCTACTCTGAATTAACAAAAACTTATTTTTTTTTTTAAAAACTAGCAAGAAACTTAAATTTAAAATTCACGTATAATATTTAATATTATATTAAATATACAATATATAATCTCTTGTTGTCACTCCCAAATTCAAAAACTAGAACAAACATAAACTTAAACAAAAATAAATAAATGATTTAATTAAAATAAGATATTTATTTCAAAATTTATATGATATTAATATAAATTTAATAAAAATAATTAATAAATTTTATAAATATCTAGTATATATAAAAATGCTAAGTAATCTTCCATATTTTTATCACACAAAAGCTTAAAGCAAAAAGAGAGGATATACTCATGCTGTCATGCATGCTAATAATGTCTTTAACTTTTGTGTATGTGAAAGGATGAAGTCTAAACCAGATACAGAGGAAAGAAGCAAAAACCATGTCTAACTCTCACATCACATGTGCTAACGATATTGTGCATAGAACATATTTCATTTATATATATGCATAATTCTATTTTCATGCTTTTCACATGTTTATATATTAGATATGTATGAACAATGAAAATGACATTCTTCACAATTCATATATAATACAAATAATGAGAACAAAGGACAAATTAATACATATTATATAAAAACCTTTTTCACATATACAACTCAACCATCTTTCATATCTGAGTCTTTGATATATATTTGTCTACATATAGTACACACTCCCCATAAACACGGAAGAAAAAGTATGCTTAAAATTATATTATCTAAAACATAATTTAAACAAATATATATACTTTATTTTTATTTTTAAAATGGTGAAATTAATACTTAAAGTATTAGGGAGAGATTAGGGACCTACACCTTGTTTGGTTGACATTGTCTACTTTAAACACAAAATCTCTAATAACCTACTTTTAATATCATAGAAGGATTATAAAAATAAAAGTTAGGGTAAAACTAAGAAAGGATGTTTTCTCCTTTGCCTTCTCAACTCTCATTCGTTTAAAGGACAGATCAACTTATTGTATTTCTTTTTATTAATGGCTGCTTGTGTAGTCATACATGCACCAATAGGAACTAAGTCAAAAAGAAAACGTTTTTTTTCCAACAGATATTCGGATTATGAGGCTAATAATGTGATCAATATGACTTTAAGTTTTTTGGGTTTTGTCTCTAATTTTGTTTTTATTAAAAGCAGAGCCCAAAAGGACACAACTTTCCGACATTCCTTAGGTCATATATGACAATGAAGTTTTGTAATTTGGCATTATCCTCTTAATCTCTAATTAGCTATTTGACCTTGATTAGCTTTGAAAAATATATCAACCAATCCACTTAGAGTATTCTGTACTATATTTAGTCTGATGTGACGTCGTTTTTGGACTTGGAAGAATTAACGTAAGAGCACTTTCTTCTTCTTTTTTTTTTTGAAAGAGAAGAGCACTTTCTTTAATATCATTAAAAAAAAATATTCTCACCAAATTTTTTTTTTATATTTTATTTTACCACACACTTTTACATTACATCAAATCAATTTCTTTATAAATTTTTTATATTATTTATATATTATAAATTTTATTATTTTTTATTCAACCATATTTTAACTTAAATTAATATATATAACATAAATATATTATTATAATAGGCATTAGCCGTATTTTCCTATAAAATTATTATAATAATAATAAAGCAAATGATAATTTATATTTTAATATATTCTCTCTAACATGTCTTTTATCCATATTTTAGTCACATTTATAATCTATATTCAAAGAGTCAAAATAATGACAAAATAATAAAATATAATTTACATAACGAATAGTATTATGTTGATATGGCAAAATTTGGTGTGGTAATGTAGATAGGAGGTAAAATAAATTAAGAATATAAAGGAGCTATGGATGACTTCTTAGCTATTTTTTTAGAGAAATAGCTAGTGTGACTCTTTCACTGTGAGTACTCTAGGCATGTACATATATATGGAAAAAATTTGGGTAGTGATCAACAAAATAATCACTATTGATATGTATTTTTTGTATTAGTTGTAACTTTGTTTTTTTTACATGACGGTGTATAATATAGTTACAAGCGATCTTTCACAAAGTTTTAAGAAATTTCAAATAATTTAGAATGTCGAAATTATGATTTAAATAACATATTGCACGCATGTATAAATATTGAAAAAACTCGTATGCAACAAATTATTTGAATCTTAATTTCAATATCCTAAATTATTTGAAATTTCTAAAAAAAATTGTGGGACCTCTCCTGTAACTACATTATACATCATGTAAACAAAAAATTAAAGTTACAGATTATTTATATACTAAAAATCCTAGCACAAAGTGAGTGGAGAAGGACCTGGAAAATATAAAGGATTGGTCACGGAAGAAGAATGATTTTAATCACTGTAGTGGTACCTAGACATGTACTGTGTGCAAGCAGCTTACAAACTAATTTGATTAGTTTTATTTAAAAAAATTATTAATTATTTTTAATAAGATTGTATGATTTTTATATAAAATTTAAATAAATAAATAATATTATATATAGTTAGACTTATTATTAGAGGCGAGAAACTCATTCATAATAATAATTATTAAAATTTTAGGGTATGACGGCCTAAGCCCAGCGGTGGAAGTGAGCGATTGAGACGTGCCGTGGTTATGATGCATATTTGGGTTGGCCCCCATGCCCATGCAGCGCAGCGCAGCGCAGCGCAGCGCAGAACAGACAGCTCTTTTTGTGGTTTATAGGTTTGACCCGACTTTCTATTCAAACTTTGGCTATAAAAATGCAACTTTATTTACTCGTGTGACTACGACTTCAAATCTGTATGAGCTAATAATAATAATAACTATCATGGAAATGGAATCCCACGTAAGATCATTTGTGTGTATAGGGGTCGACTTTATTTAATGTGTTATTACTATGCTACCCTACCTGCTGTCTTGTTTTCATTTCTTTTCTATTTATTAGAGGTTTTTTTAAAAAAAAAAATAAAAGTCAAGTTCAAACAACTTGACACGATCTACCGAGGCAGTACCAAAATAAATTTTACTAGGAAACCACTTCACTAGGAATAATTTTTTGAGGGTAAATTAATAGTATGTTTAATTTTATTGTTATTTTTTGTAATAATACAATTTTGTATTCTTTGTTCTTAACCAAGTACTCATTTAGACCTTTTTATTTTTTTGGACTCAATGTTACATATATTGATTAAAAATAGTTACTAAATCCGATTATGGTTAATATATTTTTAATTATAGAAATAAATGGTGTTTAGAGATTTACCCACCATAAATAAAGTATGATGACAAAAATATTTTGATTATAATCGAGTTTATTTTGATTTAATTTATAAAATTTTCAAAACAAAAATACCAAATGATCAAAAATAATATTAATAAAAAAATCTCTCTTAATTTTTTTCAAGCACCCAAAGCTACTATAGCATTGTTGATACCGTATACATTAATGTAGATAAATGCTCTAGCATTAGTTTTTTATGTGAGACTAGTAACTCTTTAGTATTAAATTTTTATGTAAAAGCGGATTTATTTATTACATCCAAAGGATATCAAGACACCTATTTAATTTTTTTCTAATTATTTGGTTGCATATTTAAGGCCTTGTTGTGAAACTATATAACATACAATTATACATATTTACCCTGTCTTGCCAGAGTGGACACTATATTAATATTTTATCCTATTAACTTCTTATGTACAGTTCTTAAATATTATCCCCATGCCTTCAATTATTAAAAACCCTATCAACTATTTTTTTTTTCTTTTAAAAAAATGGAGCAATACTATTACAGAACTAACATTATAAACAACATAAAACCTTGTGTATGTTTTTAAAAATAGCTTCTGCAGTTGCTATTTTTCACTTTTTACTTTTAGCTGCAAATATAATAATGAAACTTCTTATAAAATAAATGCAACCATGCCATTTTTTATTTTCAGTAGTGTGACAAATGAAATGGTGTTGTCTAATTTATTTGCAGCTTTAGATGTAGTTTGTAATGATAATTCCACTAGGTTTAGCTAGGAGGATTTTAGCCAAATGGGCGAATTTTGGGCAAATGTTCGTTGTAGGGGTGAGCACAATGTGGTTTGGGCGGTTTGAACACTTTTTAATACACCACGCCATAAGTGCGGTTTAGTAACTAGAACACACCATGCGGTGTGATTTGGTTGCACCAAACCGACCAAACCAAACCATTTTTTGCGGTGTGGTTTGGGCGGTTTTCCACGGTTTGTGTTAAAAAATATGTCATAACAAAATTTAAATTAAAAAAAAAATACTAAATCCTTAGTTCATAACAAATCCTTAATAAGTTCTAAACAACATCACAAGTTATCAATTAAGTTCAGTGAAACACAAAAAAAATATACAAGTCTCCCATATTGGGTAACTATAAAAAATAGTATATATATAAAGTTTATTTTTTTTTAATATATTTGTAAGTATGCGGTGCAAACCAAAATTTCACACCACCAAACCGCGCACCGCACGGTTTAGCTCAAATACAAACCATACCGAATCATTACACTTTTGACACCGCGATTTGCAGTGTAGTATGGTGCGGAGCAGTCGGTCACCGCAGTTTGTCGGTTTAGATGCTCACCCCTAGTTCATTGTGTAAGATACTTCACAAAGTAGTAGATGGAGTATATCAAATGATAAATATACCAACACAATTGATATGCCTAAGGATTATTTCCGGCAAAAATTATTTAAATGCTTATTTTTTTTACGACAAAAATACTTTAAAATTGTTAAAACTTAAATACACAAACTTTTTTATTTAGGAATAAAAATATCCAAAATTTATTAAAATGTTGCATCTTATTACCTTAATAGTTGAAACTTTAATATAAACTATTTAAAATTATATTAAAAAACCTAAATTAATTCTAAAATTTAAAAATAACTTTATTAGATTAAAAAATAAAAATAAAAATAATAGCTAAAAAACTTATCACTGAAAAATAATTAATAATTTTTTAAAAAATTTTAAAAGACTTAAATTAACTAAAAAAATTAATAAGTAAAAAAGGGAAATGAAAAAAATCTTCTGACAAAAAAACCCTTACGAAATTGTTTAAGATAAAAGAAAAAGAAAAGAAATGATATTTATATTAATATAACTTTTATCCTACATAAAATCAAGTATTTCCATATTCGATAATTTATTTATAAAAATGGTTGATAAATCTTTTTATATATATAAATTTAAATATTTTTTATAATTTAAAATAAGCTTATATTAAATTTTTAACTATTTGGGTGGTAAGGTGTAACGTTTTAACTTTAAGAAATGTTGGGTATTTTTTTGGTAAATAATTTTATTTTGGGTATTTAAGTCCTACATTTTAGGGACTTTGGACATTTTTCCAGTAAAAAAAATATTGAGTATTTAAATATCACATTCTATAAATATAAATATTTTTGCCTATACCTACTATATATATATATCATATTTAGGAGGTTCAATTGTATTAAATAAGTAGAACACTATGTTTGGATTAAATTTTGTATTGTATTAATTATTACAATCATAAATTTTAATACACTAGCAACTGCATTATTAAATATATAAGAAATAGTATGTGTTAGCTCGTATTGTAATATTTTTTAAATTAAGTTGTATTGTGGTAAGGTCCAAGGCCGAGGTTCGGGGTCGGGGTCGAGACCGGGGTCCAAGCAAGGGTAGGGGTCCTGGTCCAGGGTCCGGGGCTGGGCAGGGGTTCGGGGCCGGGGCCGGGGTCGGGGTCGGGTCCAGGGTTGGGTCCTAGATGTATTATTACTTTAGTATTAATATATTGTATGATTAGTGTAATATTAATTAATAAGACATTTTAATACAAGTAAATACCAAATACAGTGTTGTATAAACTTAATACTTTACAATCCTACACAATACTATACAATACAATACCACGTACCAAACATATTCTTAGTATATGAAATATTATTAGTTGATACCTAGTAAAAATACATGGTGATTTATTGAAATAATGTACATTTATTTATATATATGTGACATTAATTTATTATTTCTCACACTCACAACCTTTCTTGGAACCTAATTTTTTTAAAAAGCTTGTTTATTTGTATTTTTTTAAGTTAACTTTTATTTATTCCAATTATTTACAACATCACATTTTGTTTCTCTTTGCTCAATTATAATCTCTCCATCAAAGCTGCTATCAATCAACATTGATGGCACATTTACTAAACTTGAATTGTAATCGAAATAAATTAATGAGAGAAATGAATGAGAATATAATATTGAAGAATCAGAATTATTATTTTATTATGTTGTTTACTAAATTAGTCGGAAAAAGAATAAATATTTGTTTTGTTTACATAATCAGGAAAGAAAATGGGAATGCTTTAATTTAACTAAATTGACCTTTATAGAAAATGTATAATTTTTAGGGTAAATTTTTTTTTTAATTTTTAATAATAAAATATAAAATAAAATAAATAAATATTGATTACTAGAGAGAAAATATTTTCATTGCTTTCTCTCACATTTATGTGGGTACCATAAATTATTTCGTTAAGTCTCATTATTTATTAGTAAATATGACATGAGAGTGATTGATGGAGATTGGGCATAAAAGATAAATTTGTAAATTAAAAAAGGGGATTTTTAATATGTATTTTTTATGATTTTTTTTTATCAATTGTATGGTTGTATTTTTTATAAAGTATAACTATTTTTTTTTTAAAATACGATCATCGATCATAAACTTCTTTTTTTCCTTTCAATTTTACGATTTTTGGCTGTGAAAAATTGATGTTTTTGAAACATAATTGATGTATTTTTTGTAAATTAGTCGATGTTCAATATTTTCTACAAAAAGTTACTGTTTACCAAGAAAGAGTTGATATTCTATAAAAACAGTTAGTGAGTTAATTTCTAAAAACAATTGTTGTTTGAAAAAAAAAAAAAACTACAAAATTTGGATACTTCAACCATGAGCATAGCATCAACTGCAATAAAACTATCAAAAAAGTATAATAGCAACACATCAACTAAAATAAACCTATAAAAAACATGACAGTAACTAAAAAAGAGTAACATAAACCAAAAAACTAATTAGCTAAAAAAAAATCGCATATAACAGCATATACTGTTTCATGAATAAAATTACCTAAAATTTCTAGAATATGTATCAAATATATACTGTTTCCTTAGTAGTTGCAACCAAAATATATGGTAATTGCAATAAAAATTTGCAGAACATATTCTTTTAAAAAATAATATCTTGCACTTGTGACTATTTCAAAAACACTATTAATTTTAAATTGAATTGGACTTTAAAAATATTATTCGGTATTTTTTTTTCAAGTTGGGCCAAGTGGTAATTCAAAAGTGTCACCGTTTGGTCTAAACCCAAGCCCAAGAAGCATGTTGGCTGCCATTTCTTTCAGCAAATGGTGTTAAGGGATGGACCTAGTTGGGTCCAGTGGGGCTAAAGAAACTAGTAAATTACATGTGCCACCGTAATTTTAAAAAAGAAATCGTTTTATACGGTAAATTAAGTTAATTACAAAAATACGATTTTCTCTGTATGTTGAAACTTCTTTTCGGTTAATGTATAATTTCAATCTAAATTATAATTATATATTTATATTTATCCGCTTTAACTATACGACATAATATATATAAATTATTATCTCTCACTTATATTTTTGAGATTTGTAAGTATTAATTATTTTTGTCTTTTTGTGTCCATATTTATTTAAGCATTGCAAATAATATAATAATAAAAGTAATTATAGCTACTATCTTTAATAAATTAGATTAATTTATTTTTATTTAAAATGAATGTATTTATTAATATTAAAATAAATGTTTATACAATTACTCAAAAAATAAATAAATATTTATACAAGTTACAATATGCAGTTAATTAAAATTAATATTAATAACTATATGTTACAATATATAATTAAAGATAATCACAATATTATTATTCTTTATAAAAATATTATATATATTTTTAAATCATAGCTAGTCAAACCTCAACACTTAATGTTAAACCAAAACCATATTCTAGTCCACAAAAATATATTTTAAAGTTAAAAAATTAGTTTTATAAATATTTGTAATAATCATGTTAAATATATTTATAAATATTTATGTAAATGTGAGTTACAAAAATAAATTTTTTAGTTGTGAAATTAGTTTTGTAAATTGTTATTACAAAAATGTAAAATTTGTTTAAAAAAATATTATATTTCACCTATCTGTAACTGCATTTTTCATATAAATATATATACTCAATAAAGTGTTTTATAAATAATAAATATCTTAAATTTATATTTTTAAGTTGTATAGCATAAATATTAAGGTTCCTGTAATTTTTTGGTACAATATTGTAACAATATAGTAAAGTATAGTATTTTTATATATATTTTGTTAATGATATCTTAACTATAAAATATATTTTGTAAATGTTAGTTACAAAAATATCTTTCTTAGTTGTAAAACTAGATTAGTAAACTATTGTTACAAAAATAAAAAATTTAGTTACAAATTTGTTTGTAAGTTTTATCTACAAAAAAAAAAAAAAAAAACTACAATTCTATAACTGATTTTTGTAAATATTATTTACAAACATGTAACAGATATTTACAATTTTGTAACAGATATTTACAAGTTTGTAAACGTTGATCACAAAAAATTGTATTTTATTGTTTTTATTTGTGATTTTGTCACTCCGTATTTACAATTTTGCCACTCCGTATTTTTATCAAAAAATTCCGTATGTTTGTAATGCACCGTATTTTTCATATTTTTTTTTAACTTTTAGTGCATTTTTGTAGATTTTAAAAAAAAAAAAACATTAAAAAAAGGGTTTTTAGCTGTGAAAATACTTAATATTTTTGTAGTGTTCCACTTTTGTACCAAATCTTTTTTTTTAGTGGTGAATATACCTGATTAGTGCTCAAAAATATCATTTTATTAGTTTTAAAGTTTAAAATTAATTAAGTTTTAATTAATATTTTTATAGATTTATTGTTATATATTTTATATTTTAAAATATTAATTTTAATTTAATTTGTGTTTAATTTTCAAGAAATAAAATATATTTTGACACAAAGAAAAAGAAAGAAGAACAAAAGAATATATAATTGAAGAAAGTTTGAAACAAAGTGACATTTTTGACAAAATTGTAAGAAAGCCCAAGTGCAAATCAAGCCCAAAACCATTCAGCCTGACACAGCCAAGCCACCACGCGAGCCACGTAGCCAAGCCGAGCCATCTGATGAGCTACCTGCCACCTGACACGCGCCTACTGTTATATTATTTTATAATATAATGTAAAATTATATTATATTATAATATAATGTTTTAGATTAAATAAATGTGACAAAGTGTGTCACATATTGTAACATATAATAGAGAGTTACAATATTTAGATATATGAGATATATCCAAATAATATAACATATTTGGTGTTACAAATTTGTAACTTCCAAACATTACCCTTTATTGCGTAAAATTGTTGTTACACAATATTGAGATGAATTTTATAAAGCCATATGTGATATGGCTGTTAGAGATATGATTTTAACCCCAATAATGTGTTTTGGGAGTTACAAAATCATTTGGGAGGATTTGGAAAAACATCACAATTTTTTGTGCTGAAATTGGTCAGTGGTCGCGGCCTGTGGGACAGAGACCAGTGGTCGTGGCCACCATTGTCTCTGGCTGCAGCCACAGGCCAAAAAACTGACAAATTTCAGTTTTTTCAATATTTGTTGAACGGCTCAAAAAACACAAATAACTCCCAAATCTATTTTTTTAATTCCATATTAATCCAATTAAACATTGGTAACAGCTATGGTGGTTGGTGGAATTTGAAATTCAAAGGGAGTCTCTAAACTCTATAAATAGGAGTCTATAGCTCACTTGTAAGACACAACTTTTCTATCCACTAGAGCACTTGGCTAGAAACACCTTGAGGATTGATAATTCCATAAAGCTTTTCCAATATCTGAGAGAGATCCCTTAGTGCTTGAGTTAGGGGGAAATAAGCTTTTGGACAAAGGTTTTAAACCTTGTTCAAGTTGGTGATCCCCAATCCTCTTCACTTAGGTTGTGTAAGTGAGAGTTTGATTGTGTTTCTGTTCTTCTTTTTATTCTATTGGTTTTCTTCTTATTTTCTTGTTCTATTTACTTGTATATTTTGTTTAAGAGTTGTAATCTTTTCATTTGGTCTAAACACTTTATTTTACTTGTAATCTTTTGCTTAGAGTTGTATTCTCACTATTCTCTTCTTCATCATCATCTTCTTCATTTTTTTAGTTTATTTGTATTTTCAGTTATAGAGTTGTAACCTTATTTAATCAATCTATATTTACTTGTAATATTATTGCATAGAGTTGTAATACTATAATCATTTCCATTGAGGCAAAACAACATTTTCCTAACACCTGCCATGCCTCCTGCTGAGCCAGTCAGAAAGCGCCACGTGGCCTTTTGTCCCCCAGTCGCCAGCCAGCTGTCCCCACGCCATCTGACGAGCCACCTGCCTCGCGGGTCCCACCAGCTGCCATGTTCTGACCATGTCCCCCACTCCACTTGCAGCAATTTCCAAAGCCAATTCGAGGCCGACACATGTCCCACTTATCCCATTTTGTATCAGATTTTTAAGCCACTTTCTCTACTTTATAATGCACGAAAATACCAACTTTGGAGCAAATTTTCTCTATAAATAGAGAACCGAAACCAGTGTAAATCATCAGATTGTAGAGTGGGAAAAATACAATTTGTTATTTTGTTTATTTTCTTATTTCTAGTTTAATTTTGCTTGTTTTAGGTGACAAAAATGAGTGAATTATTTTAGAAATATTAGTGAGGTTAGAGTGTAGTTGTTGTACTTTTCATTCTCAATATTGATATTGATTCTTCTTATGCTTCATTTCCATATCTCATTAATTATTTTGTTTCTCATCTTCTAATTTCTTTTCTAAAATTATTTACAATCTTTTACATAAGTTCAGTCATGCTTTTCTTATGTAACTTAGATTGTTAATTTATTATAGTATATTTGTTATATTGTATGTCTTTTACTGCATTCTGCCAGTAGTATTTTTTCGCTCTTAGATATATAATATGATATGCTATGAAATTAGGAGTTAGATTCAATTTAATCAAGATTATTTAATTTGTTTTTTTAACGTATACATCTTCTAGTTGCAATTAATGGTGTAGAATTGCAACTGTGTTTTGAATTAATATCAATATTAGAATATGTTTTACAGGATTGCATCTCTACCTTGTCATGCTCTTTATCTGATCGCTTTCTCTAATCTATCATTTTACTTTCACGAAATCCATTTCTTCAATTCTACTTTATTTTTATCTTTTATTTACTAATCCAATCTTTAGTTGTGTTTGCCTCTCTGTGGATACGACATAGCCCAATTACTACTGTGACTGCTTAGGAGTTATTGGGCGATATCAATACCCAAACCAACTCGAAGCATCTCTCCGTCACTACCTATTCATTAACACCGTTAACAGTGCTTATGTGGCCATTGACGTGGTTTGTCATAACTGATGTGTAATTGCCACGTCAATGCCACATAATTATTTTAAATAAAAATTAAAAATATTTTTAAAAAATTAAATCAATCAAATAAAAAATAAAAAAATATTTTCTCACATTTTCTCTCATTTTCTAACCTACCAAACATCAATGTTTCACATATTCTCTTCTTCTCCTTCACTTTCTCACAATCCAAACAAACCAAACTCAAAACTTAAAACTCATGATGATGATATCATTATCATCATCATCATCATTTTTGCACAAATAAAACAAACCGAACTAAAACTTTAAAACACATTATCATCATCATCTTTTCACTTTTCAAAATAAACCTACAAAAATTCAAACATAACAAACCTAAAAAAATTTCAAACAAAACCCAGATCTCACTCATAAAAAAAAAATCTACAGTATGTGGGTTCTTTTTGGCGTGGTTCTTTCTGGCGGGGTTCTTCCTGGTAAGGCTTGGAGGTTGGGTATGGATTTGAGAAGATTTGGAGTAAGAACAATGAAGAAGAAAGGCGGAGAATATTTGGGCAAAATGAGAAGAAGAAGGAGGGAAGATCTGGGCAAGAGAAAAAAAGAAGAAAAAAAATGGCCCGAGAAAATCTGGGCAAGAGAAGAAGAAGAAGAAGAAGAAGAATAGAAAATCTAGGAAGAGAAAAAGAGAAGAAGGAAAAAAAAGATGGCCCTAGAAAATTTGGGCAAGAGAAGAAAAAGAAGAAGGAAAAAAAAAGATGTGGTCGTGGGTTAGAAATTTTAGAATTTTTTGTTTTATTTATTTTTTTGTATATTCATTAATCCTTTTTTGATAGATTTTATAATTAAAAAGAATTATTTAATTTTAATTATCAAAATATATATTTTTAGACTTTGTCAAAAGAAAAATATTATTTTAAAATAATTTTTAATTAAAATAATTTAGTGGCATTGACGTGGAAATGACACATCAGTTATGACAGGCCACGTCAATGGCCACATAAGCACTGTTAACAGTGTTAATGAATAGGTAGTGACGGAGAGACGCTTCGAGTTGGTTTGAGTATATTCACCGCTAAAAAAAAAATTGGGTGCAAAAGTGGAACACTGCGAAAACATTAGGTATTTTCACTGCCAAAAACCCTTAAAAAAAATATATTAAATATTTTTAATTTATTATTTTTTTAACAAATATTAATAAAATTTCTCATAAATGGTTTGTATAATAGTTAAGCCCTACAAAATACATAAAATTATTAAAAGTAACTATAATTTTTATTTAAAGTAGATAATTATAATTTGTATGTTTATTAATGTCTATACATAAATTTTTTATTTTAAGCCTCCATGAGAAAAAAACCTGAAACAGTCACTGTACAAGCATTATTGCCAAGTACCAAGTATTTGTTTAATTTAGTTGTATTCTCTTAAGTGTGCATGAATAAACTTAATTGATGATTTTGTCGCCAACTTGGAACTTCAAGCTAAATTTTGACCATTCCTTTATATTCTGGAAAATCTCTTAGAAATAGAAGTTGTAGATCTTTTTCTCAGCTTTCCATAGCTTTTTGAATCGTTACAATCAGAGTTCGAATGAAAAAGTTATTACTGAGTAGTGTCAAAAACGAGCTAAAAAAGTCAAGTCTACTGGAAACTGAACCGAGAGGCGTCGTTGTGCCAAAAAGGAGGCGCCATTGCGCCTAGACTACTGCCAGTTACATTTTGTGAGCCTTGAGTCAGATCTTCAAGCGCCATTGCGCCTGGACTTCGGCACCATTGCCCCTTGCGTGTAGATTCCAATTTTTAATCAATTTCAAATGGAATTTTTATGGTCATTTCTTGTGGGCTATAAATATAAGCTTAGGGTTTCATTAAAGGGACTATTGGAACATCTTGGAGGCACTTTGGAATGTCTTGGAGGCAGAGAATACATTAGAGAACAAGGAGAAGAAGGATTGAAGCCAAATTGAACATCTAAACTAGTTTTTCTTTTCTTACTTTTCTTTTAAGTTTAATTAGTGATGAATATGAATGTTATCGGTTTAATGTTTGTGATCATGACCAAAACATATTTTCTAGAGTACAAATGGAACTATTTTATGTTATTGAATTAAAGTTTTGATATTATTCCCGTGAAGTTTCTCTTATTTGTTCATGCATTCTTTTATTTAATGTTATATTTTTAATGCTTGATCACCATTGAATTGAATCGATATTTAGGATTTTACACTTGAGAGAGGTAATCTTAAATTGAACCTAGAATTGTATGACATAGGAAAAGTGTGAGATTGAGAGATTCCATGATTTTTATGAGTTTCATTAAGAGAACCATATTGCTTAATGAATTCTTGTTTAATTAATATTGAATAGAGATATCTTGTTGATTAATTAAGAATAATTTCATATACACATGAGAAAGGTAGATGATTTAAATTAGGGTTCTTGAAATTAAAAATTAGAGGAATAGATTGAGATGATTGATAAATTGATATTCGTAATCTGAAATAGGGAAATCAATATTCTAGGTTTACATTCTCTGATTTTCAATTTGTTCATCGTTCTTATTTTATTCATTTATTTATTTTGTTAAACATTCTTATTTTTTATTTCTCTAATTAAATTTAAAGGCTTATGAGTTTAGTAATTAGCAGAATTAATAAATCAATCCCTATGGCTTCGACATCCTTTTTAATCAAAACTATACTATAATAACATCGTACGGTTGCGGTAATAAAATATGTATCAAGTTTTTGGCGCCGTTGTCGAGGATTGAAATTTTTTAATTTTTGCTAGTATTATTTCTACAAGTCTTTGTTTTACATTAGATTTAATTTTTATTTGCTCCTAACTTCATTGTTGCTCTTGAATTGTGCACAGTTTATGTGAAGAGTTAGAAGCTCTACTTCAATTGAACCTTTTGATCCTGAAATTGAAGGTACACTCATAAAGATAAGGGCAAGACGAAGGTTATTTGCAATGGAGAATAACATTCAAGGAGACAACAATACTGGTGCTAATGATGGTGGAGCTAACGTCCAAGAAATTCCACCACCATAACAACAAAAGGCAGTTTGTGATTTCTATATGCCCGTTGTTAATGAGAACCTCATTGGAATTACTAATCCCGCAATTGCTGCTAATAATTTTGAGTTGAAGTCAGCATTGGTAAATATGGTGCAACAGAATCAGTTTGGGGGTATGGCTACTGAAGATCCTAATATTCATCTAGCAATTTTCCTAGAGGTTTGTGCGACAGTGACGATGAATGATGTTTCTGATGGCACCATTAGAATACGTCTCTTTCCTTTATCTCTAAGGGATAGAATAAGGAGTTGGTTACAATCTCTACCACCAGGCTCCATTACTACATGGGATGAAATGACAAGAAAATTTCTAGTGAACTTTCCCTCCATCAAAATTTGCTCAATTAAGAAGTAATATCGGTCAATTTAGATAGCTTGACTCTAAACCAGTCTAAGAGTCTTGGGAGAGGTTCAAGGATTTAATACGTCGTTGCCCCTAACATGGTTATGAAAACTAGATGCAAGTGCAGATCTTCTACAATGAGTTGAATGGTCCAACCAGGACTATAATAGATGCTGCTGATGGATGTGCATTATCAGGAAAAACTGCTGATGAAAACTTTAATTTGATGGAAGAGATGGCTATTAATAGTTGCCAATGGCCCAATGAGCATTCAATTCCTCAAAAGGGAGCAGGTTTATTGAAAGTAGATCCTATGACACATATAGTAGCTCAAATTTCTGCTCTATCTAATCAAGTGGGTGCTTTAAGAATACAAGGGAGTAAATCTATCTATGAACTGTTGTTGCTGTTGCATCATAGTCTGCGGTTGGTTTGAATCAAGAGCAAGCACAATATGTGTCTAATCGCAATTACAACAACAACTACCAGGGTAACAATATGTCAAATTATTATCATCCGGGATTGAGGAATCATGAGAACTTCTCTTATGCCATTAAAAAAATTGTTCTGCAACCACCTTTTGGTTTTAATGCTCAGCCACAAGCAGAGAAGAAGCAATCCTTGGATGCATATTGGGTACTTTTATGATGGAGACCAACAAGAGATTTAATAAGAATGAAGAGAAGTTGGATAATATTGAAACTCATATGTATAACATGGAGGCCACAATGAAGTCCATAGAGGTACAAGTAAGACAATTGGAAACTACTATTGGTTCTCAGCAGTTTGGGAATTTTCCAAGTGACGCAGAAGTGAAATCCAAGGAGAAAAGTAAAGTCATTTATCTGAGAAGTGGTAAGGAGATTGAAGGGGGTGTGACTTTAGGAGAAAAAGACTCATCCAAGGGTAGACAACATGGGTGAGCCGGTGGTATGGGAAATTGAAAAAGAGGAGATAGTAACAAAGAATAGTAATGAGAAACCACCAATGAAGAAAGATAACCTTCCTATGTATCAACCTCCATTACCATATCCTCAAAGATTCCTAAAAAAAAACTTGATGAGCAATTTGCCAAGTTTTTAGAAATATTCAAGGAAATTAACATCAACATCCATTTGTTGATGCTCTTGAGAAAATGCCCAATTATGTCAAGTTTATGAAAGAGGTGCTGTCAAATAAAAGAAAGTTTGAGGATTATGATATTGTGAAGCTTACAGAGGAATGTAGGGTCATACTTCAGAAAAAGCTACCACACAAACTAAAGGATCCATGCAACTTTACTATTCGTTGTAAGATTGGGGGACTGTCATTTGATAAGGCTTTGTGTGACCTTGGTGCTAGTATTAATATGATGTCGTTATCAGTTTTTAAGAAGTTGGGTCTTGGGGAGGTAGTGCCTACAACCATTACTTTGCAACTTGCTGATCGTTCTTTTACATATCCACATGGAATTATAGAAGATGTCTTAGTTAAAGTGGATAAGTTTGTATTTCCTGTGGATTTTGTGGTATTGGATATGGAGGAGGACCATGAGATTCCATTGATTCTTGGTCGCCCTTTCTTGACAACTGGTGGAGCTTTTATTGATGTACAAGCAGATCATTTAACCTTGCGAGTTAATGAAGAGAATGTTCTATTTGATATTTACAATGGTGAAAATTGGCCAGTAGCTGTGAATACTTGCAAGAGGATTGTATCGTTTTACCCTTTAGTGAGTGGAGATAAAAAAGAGGAGATGCGTGCAGATCCTTTAAAGCATGGTAGCGAGAAGATTTCCTCAAAAGAGCATTTACCAACTGTTATGGCTCATTCCAATGTTTACAAGGAGAAGACTAACAAAGTGTGTGATAAGAAGATGCCACAGAAAGAATATGTACCACGACAACAAGTCTTGCTTGTCCACTCAAGTTTCAAGTCTTTACCAAGAAAACTCAAATCAAGGTGGATGGAGCCCTTTACCATTACAAAAGTTTTTCCTTGTGGTCTCATCACTATAAAAGGATAAAAGGGGTCTGTCTTTCGAGTTCATAAGCATAAACTCAAGTATTATCATGAAGACGATGAAGGTCATGCAAAAACAACTTTTCTTGGAAAACCAAGTTAAAGGAGAATGTCAATGATGAACAAAAAACAGGTATGTTTTAAATATTTATAACTTGCAAACGCACGAATCATATATGAAATATAGTGTTCGTGTAAGCACGATGTCGAACCCAAAGGAGTTGTCTAAGATAAAAAAGAAAACTATTTTAAATCAAAATTAATAAATTCTAACCTAACTCCAAAGATTGATGATATTTTTGTATAATGAAAATAAAATAAAAGATAATAATAAAGAAATTAAAGATAATATAAATAAATAAATTACTAGTAGAAATCAAGATGGTAAAATAAGATTATTAATGTATTAGAATCCACAAAATATAAGTTCAATAATATTTATAAGTACATTGATTCCCAAGTTTTAATAGTAGACATTAATCAAACTATCACCTATTCAATTTAGATATTCTTTTTAAGCACAAATTATTATAGAATTGTAGGATTTATCTTCACTTTTAAAATTATAATTTCAAAGTATTTAATGTAAATCAATCTAATGAAATAACAAAATAAATCAATGAACATTATTTATAAGGCAAAACATAATATTTTTGTTCTAAGCATTTGATGTGCACAATTTAATGGCACACCTTAATCAAAGAATATTATGATTTTGCACTAATGAAGAACAAAGTGTAAATATGTTCTAAAAATAAAAAATACAAGATATTTAAGATGAAAGAAAATATTTGAAGAAGAAAATCCATAAACTTTATTGCACAAAATGGGAAATCAACACACAACATAAATACTATTTAGTTACATATTGTTTCATCATCACTTTAATAATCTTAAAAAGATTAGAAACTTATAACTAGAATAGATATTACAAACAAAAAATTACAAACATAAATAGGAAAATTTAGAGGAGGAACCCCTAAATTTTTCCTCTAAAAACTCATAGAAAAAAAAAAAGACCAAAAAGAAGAAAAAGATGAAGAGAATGGAGTGGTCTTGAAAGTGTAGAAATTGTAGTGTAACCTCTCCTAAAATAAGCATACCCAAAATGGTCTTGAAAATTCCCTATTTATAGCCAAAATGAGAGTATTAAAATAATCAATATAAATTAATTAAATTATTAATAATATGGCAAATAGGGGTAAATTTTAGGTGTAATGATGATTTTGGGGTAACATTTGTAGAAAAGTTTGGGTAAAAAAATATGGTATTTTTAGACAAGGGGACAAAGTGACAATTTGTGGGCTCAAGGAATTGGAGGCATGCATGGGTGGCTACTGGCAGGGGCATTGGGCTCGGGCTGGGGTGGTTCGTAGGCCCACGTGGCTGGTGGAGCTGCTAGGAGGCGTTGGGCTGGATGACTCCGTGGGCCTGGGCAAATGGGCCAGGCGGCTGAGGGGGCAGTTGAAGGCTTCGGCTGGAGCAGGGGCTTCTTCGGCTGGGCCTGGAACTTCGGCTGGGCAGTTGACGGGCCTGGGGAAGCACAAGGAAGAGGCGGGCCTGGGTCGAGTAGCTAGGCTGCTGAAGGATGGGTATGGGGCATGGGCTGAGGAGGCAGATGGACTGCGTGGGCTTGGAGGCTGATGGGCCGTGGGAGCTGGCTGGGAACATCAAGCCATTTTCTTTTGTTTTTTCACAAAAATGCCACTTCCTTTTTCATCATTTTTCTTGCTTTTCAAGAGAAAATAAAATACAACAAATTCCTTGAAAAACAAACATAAATTAAATTAAAACTAAATATTTTCAATAATAAAATATACAACATAAGTTCCATGAAAATATTTATTAAAACTTAATTTACTTTGACATTTAAGTTCAATAAAACAACATTTTAACTTTTAATCTAATAACACTAATTTTAAATAATTAAACTACAACATATTATAATAAAATAACTTTAAAAACACACAAAAATATATAAAATCAAAATAAACTCAATAAATTCAAAATTACTTTAAAACTTAATAAATCAATTAAAAACTCAAGAACTAAGCAACAATTAACATATAAAATATGGTAAAATAACTCTATTTTGTGGAGTTATCAGTCAACGACTAGCTAATGACATTAAACAAAGCGCAACCCAGGTTTCTTATCTAGTTTTTATTTATTATTATTTTCATTTGTTTTAAGGTTGAAGTGCATGGACATAAAGTCAATTTGTCACAATACTTGTTAGCGTTTCTTCTACCACATCTAATCAGGGAAGTCCTCTATACTTTAATTATTTTTCATTTGCGTTACATCGAGGACAATGTTCAGTTTAAGTTTGGGGGGAGAGCATATTTTTATGATTTTTTGCTTTATGTCTTTGCATTTTTTTCTGTTTTTGTGGGTAGTTAGGTTTATTTTGGATTATTAGATGACTGTATTAACTGAGTTATTATTTGAGGCCTATGGGCATCGATGATGATGATAATACTTTGATAGTACTCGATATGTGTAGAAAATGTGTGGATTGTGTGCTTGATTTATCATGTTCACTTTGATATTGTCATCTTATATGTCTTGATTGAACGTCCTTTTACTTGTTCTATGCATAATGTGGTTCTATGGGTATGAAGAGACTTGGATTTGGTTGATATGGGGATAACTAGAACTTTCTTGATTTATGTGTTGAGGCGAAATTCTAAATATTTGTTGTGTAGATATGATTAAGACATTTCTTTAGAACATTTGAGCCAAAAAGCTAACCCTTTATATGCATTATCCTTTGTTGTTATCTTTTGAGCCTAATATTGCCTATTTTATTATTTGATATTAGAAAACATCTTAAGCTTTTGACTTTGAGCCATGAACTTGAAACATTTTACCTTCATCCTATTTTGATCCATAAACATAGGTTGAGTTGAGTTGAATTGATTGGATTTATGACGTAAAGTGGGAGTTTAGGGTATATTTTGGAAAAGGTTTGGATGTTTGTAAAAAATAAAATTATTGAGTTATAATCCATTTGTGTTTTCTTGAAAAGTTCTCTAGTAAAAATACAAAAGAAAAAGAAAAAAAATATTATCAAGAGACAAATGCTATTGGGATTATAACTCATTAGTGCTGAAAATTGAAGCATGAAATGAAAAATGTTGAAAGAGAGGACTGTAAAAGGGATTAGTGTATTGTATGAGTTAGTTGATTTTTAAGTTTATGGTGTGAAATTTAGCCTAAATATCATTTCTATCTTTCCAACAAAAACAAAAATGTCATTTCTATCTACCATTTACCTAAGCCTAATGTTATAAGGCTAATAAAGTCCTTATGATCTACATGATTTTTTTATTTACATTAGTGGAGATGCATTGATTGAGCAAACTTATGATTATTTTCACTGTTTTGTGGTTTGATGAAGTCTGGATGCACATGACTCATATGATTTATAAAGTTTGTAAAATTGACATGTATGCACTTAATTGAGATGACAATGTTTGAGTTTAATGATGGATTTAAATTTTGGTCTCATGTTTGTTGCACATGTTGAGTAGTTGAAGAAGTTTGAGCATGTTGAGAAAATAAGCCTTTGGTCTAAGTCATTTTCTTGGTTATGGCCATTTGATAATTTTGTTTTAGTTTTCCTTAGTATTGCATTTTATTGCTTAAGGACAAGCAATCATTCAAGTTTGGGTGTGATAAGTTCATATTTATACACTAATTCTTATCTTTTGAACAATGAATTATTGTATTTTCCTTAAGTATTTGTTTAGTTTTGATGTATTCTCTTAATTGTGCAGGAATAAGCTTAATTGATGATTTTGTGGCCAACTTGGAACTTCAAGCCAAATTTTGACCATTATTCCATTATATTCTAGAAAAACTCTAAGAAATAGAAGTTGTAGATATTTTTCTTAGAATTCCATAGCTTTTTGAATCGTTGCATTTGGAGTTCAGATGAAAACATTATGCATGGTTTACTGAGAAGTGTCGAAACCAAGGAGTGAAACAACCTGAAAAAAATCAAGTGTACTAGAAACTAACCCGAGAGGCGCCATTGTGCCTAAAAGGAGACACCATTGCACCTAGACTGCTGCCAGTTACATTTTGCGAGTCACGAGTCAGAGCTTCAGGTGTCATTGCGCCTGGACTTAGGCGCTATTGCCCCTTGCGCATAGATTCTAATTTTTAATCAATTTTAAAGGGAATTTGTAGGGTAATTTCTTGTGGGCTATAAATATAAGCTTAGGGTTTCATTAAAGGGAATTTTGGAAACTCTTGGAGGTACTTTTGGAACGTCTTGGAGACAGAGAATACATTAGAGAACAAGGAGAAGAATGATTGAAGCCAAATTGAACTTCTAAACTAGTTTTTCTTATCTTGCTTTTCTTTTTAATTTAATTTGTTATGAATATGAATGTTATTGGTTTAATGTTTTTGATCATGACTAAACATATTTTCTAGAGTATTGATGGAACTATTTTAGGTTATTGAATCAAAGTTTTGATATTATTCCCATGAAGTTTCTCTTATTTATTCATGCATTGTTTTATTTAATGTTATCTTTTTAATGCTTGATCACCATTAAATTGAATTGAGATTTATGATTTTACACTTGAGAGAGGTAATATTAAATTGGACATACAATTTTATGACATAGGAAAAGTGTGAGATTGAGAGATTCCATGAGTTTTATTAAGAGAACCATTGTAACATTCTACTACTCAGGGACCGTTATATTGTGTAATTTAAATAGTGCTAAACTTGCTAAATGAGTCATTTGGCCATAATCGTGTAACTAAACGCGATTAACGATTTATGGTTAAAATTTTGTTCAAAGATACAAACGTTTCACTAAAATGTTTACTGTATACATGGGATCCCAAAATACATTTAAAAGGTTAATTACAATAAAAGAGTTACAACCTGCTAACCTAAGCGACATAATAGGGTTTGACCTTAGTTCCTCTTTAAACTCTCGGCCGTGGTGGTCGAGCAGCCGCATATGTACACATTGTCACCTAAGCTCTCCAAATAAAGGATGATCCAAATTTCTTTTCCCTTTACCTGCACCATATAGTACCCGTGAGCCAAGACTCAGCAAGGAAACTTAAGCATGCTCATAAGCAGTTAATAACATGTTACCAAATAATAATAACATGCCTAGCAGTAATAACCATACTCATGCATGCATACCACTCATATAAATGACTACAGTGTCATATGGGGCCAATCGCCCAAGATAAACAACCAATGAATCATACCGAGGTCCAATCCTCAGAATACATGATTATGGAATCATACTGGGACTTAGCGCCCTAATTCATGACTAATAAGTTATACCGTGGTTCAGTATACTAGCATATGAGACTAATGAGTCACCCTGGGGCCCTTTGCCCTATCCTTTGTATAACCAATCTTGGAACTGGCCCAACGTACTTGGCGCTCTAGTTTTCTCACGACTAATAGGTCGGTCAAGCGTATGATGCGCTCCTGGTTAGGAATAACCATAACGATCATCGCTCAACATGCTATTGCCATCCTTGACTCATAATTCAATGCCTTACAACCAGTACTCAGTGTGCTAAGGTCATCCTTGATTCATAAGTCAATGCTTTTCGACCAGCACTCAGCGTGCTAAGGTTGTAATGCCCCGAAATCCCTAATGCGGTTTAATGGCTGGATTAGTAGGTCGGGAGGGCCATAATTGTTTTATTATGCCATTAAATAATTATATGCATGTTTATGTGAAATATTTTATAATATGATGTTAAATGCATGCATGTGGGTCCACATTTAATTACAGGGGCATTTTGGTAATTTGGCCCGTTGAGGGCATGATTGTGTATTTTGGTGAATGCTGGTGATTAATTGTTAAGGCCACATCATAATGTGGATTTGTTCGAGTCATTCGGCATGAGACGATCTTGAGTGCAAATTAGCGGTTTAGTCATAACGTGATTAAGTTCGGGGCTTGGGGTGAGTCTCTGGGTGATTTTTAATGATTAGAGCATTGCTGGGAACTAAAGGGTAATGAGATATGAATTATTGGTATTTGAGATTATCGAGAATAACGGGAATTGAAGGGTGTTAATTATGATTAACGAAATAGGCGGGAAAGGACGGTTTTGTCCTTGGGAGCCTTTAGAATCCTTTATTTGACCTAGGGGTATTTTATTCTTTTCACCCCTAGGATTGATTTAAGCCATGAAGGCTGTGGAAGTTTGAAGAAAAACAGAGCATCAATTACACTTCTCCCGTACCTATTTTCTCTAATTTTCTTCTTGGATTTTTGAGCTTAATTTGAGGAACCAAG
Source organism: Humulus lupulus (assembly GCF_963169125.1). Lineage (NCBI taxonomy): Eukaryota > Viridiplantae > Streptophyta > Magnoliopsida > Rosales > Cannabaceae > Humulus > Humulus lupulus. The sequence goes on along the minus strand of NC_084797.1, from coordinate 20,787,316 downwards.
CTTGGGAAATAAGTCTTGAGGGCTTGGGAGTGTGTTCCAGCATTGAAGAGCATCATAATCTGAACTTGAGGTAAGATTCTAGCCATTAAATCTCTGGTTTGCTTTGTTTTTGTTATGGATTTCAATTGAGATTTCTAGGTTGGTTGTTTGACTTTGCTTGGAGTTTTTGGCTAGGGTTCTTGGGGTTGTGATGCCTAGGACATGTGGGGATGGTTTTTGGGTTCATTTGGCACTTAAAATGAGGTTTGGAAGGATTGGAATCAAGTTAGAAATGGACGAGTTGAAGGGGAGAAGTTCAGGGGAAAATCTGGCTGGGTGTAGCGCTACAGCTCCCACAAGGGGGCGCTACAGCGCTACCCGAGGTTGGCTTTGGGCGGTTTTGGTTCTGAGATGAGCACTGGGGCGCTAGTGAGTAGTGCTGGGGCACTACTTTGTTCCTTCATAATCCCGTTTTGAATGTTTTTAAGGGTTTTTTGGCTCGGGGTTTCAATCCTTAGGGCCCGGGATCGAATCTACTCACTGTGTGGGTACATTTCGAGGTCCCGAGAGTGGGGTTTAGTTCAAGACCCTATTATTGTTGATTTTCATTAATGGAGGTTATAATTGGTTATGATTAGGTAATCACTAAGGAATCAAAAAGGTCGATCGTTCTCAGGGGTCGTTCTTGTTCTATTTCTTGCTAGAACCAGAGGTAAGAAAATTGTACCCAATATGTGACATGCATGGTTATTCATGAGGCACGTTCAATGTTTAAATGTGGACATGAATTGAATATTGAATGCTTAGCAAATCTTGCTCACTTGCGTATGGCACTGAATGAATAGTCAGAATTGGCAATGGTGTCAGCATCACTGTGAAGCTGTGACTCATTAGTCAAGTTCGACAGTGGTACTGGGCACTGGTCGCATGGTATTGAATCATAAGTCAAGAATAGCCTTAGCGTGTCTAACGCAAGCCAATAAAGATTAGATCTAATCAACATCTGCATTGAATGACTCGAATGAGCATTGATGCCGGACCGACCTCAAGTTCGATGAATATTATAAGCCCTTGTCTAGCTAAAGGCTAGTCATTTAGAGCCAGGGCCAGGGAGCCCAGTGACTGTTTAGTCACATGGCTATGGGTGCCGAGCCCCGTGTGACTTACCCATCAGTCATTCATTCATTTAAGCTAGTGACTTGCTTGTCAGTCACTCAGTATGGTTTACCAGAACCTCAAGTGTTAAATCACTCATCTGATTAGAGCTATAAGCTCCTTCATGGTTAACGTAACCACAAAGTGATATTCACTCATCTGTTCAAAGATTTAAGCTCTGTGTGGTTATAATGATAATCATTTGATAATATTTATATGCATTATTGTGTTTTCTTGCTGGGCTTTGGCTCATGGGTGCTATGTGGTGCAGGTAAAGGGAAAGAAAAGCTCACCCAACCTTGAGTGGAGAGCTTAGGTGGTGATGTGTACATATGCGGCCGCTTGACCACCACGACCAAGGAGTTCTCAGGGGAACTAGGGGCTTTACCCTATTTTTGCCGCTTAGGTCGGCGGGTTGTAATTTTAAACTGTAATGACCATTTTGGATTGTAAATACCTTGTAAACGTTTTTATGGGCACATGAACAGTTTTATGTTTTAAATAAAATATATCCTTTCCTTTTGATTGGTTTTCCACCTTAACTTGTTAACAACATCTAGAAGCACATTTTCAACCAAAGAACTCGGGTAACAAGTTAAATTCACGGTTTCATGTTCACCGTAACGGTCTTGGGGTAACCAGGGCGTTACAACTTGGTATCAGAGCGTGCCAAGGTTAGGGTTCCTGTAGAATGGCTGGGCATGTACACTCACCACTGAAGACAAGCTCGACTCATGGTTGGTAACTATTTTTGTAGTTATATGTATAACTGCTTAAATATAGTATAAATGCTTTACCTGTTTACATGAGACACCATGTTAAACATGTGCCCTGAGTATTACATCTTCAGCAACCATGTGCTATATAGTACTGAAACTGCTGGAACATACTTATTAGTATTGTTGATTGTGAACTATTATTTGATACATGTTAAGTACTAGTTGCTATAATCATGTATCTACTTGTATATTTGTATGACTGTGGAATATGATAATTGTCTACTTGTTCTTGGACTGTAAGGTGGCAAGAGGTTTAGTTATCACTACCTGACTAGCCGTATTGACTATTGTTTCAGCAAGGTTTAAGTTGATAAGAATGAATCCAGGGTAGACAAATACATCAGCTGGCCAGAGTGATCAAGGCCAGAATAATAATAATCAGGGTCAAGAGAATGACCAGGGACAGATTCCATAGCCAGCTCCTGTAAACTGGCAGCAGTTATTTAATGATTTGCAGGCTACAATGTTGAGACAGGGAGAAGAACTCCGCCTCCTGAGACAACAACAAGCTCCTGTAGTGGCCAGTGTATCTGAGGCACGTTCCTGTAACGGTGCCAGCAGCTGCCAGAAGTTGGTAATAAATGGAGCCTCTCTATGAAAGGTTCAAAAAGCAGCAACCTCTAGTTTTTAAAGGCAGTGTAGATCCTGCTAAAGCTAAGCAGTGGATGAGAATGATTACCACCATCCTGGACTTCATGAGGGTGACTGGTAATGAGAGGGTGGCCTGTGCCACTTATATGTTTCAGGAGGATGCCTGAATTTGGTGGGATGTTATATCCCAGACCAGAAACGTCAATGCCCTGAGTTGGGAATAGTTTCAGACTCTGTTCAATGAGAAATATTATAATGATGCCATCAGGACGGCAAAAGCTGAAGAGTTCATCAGGTTGCTTCAGGGGTGTTTTTCAGTGACTGAGTATGCCCTGAAGTTTGATCGGTTGGCAAAGTTTTCCATGGAACTGGTGCCCACTGATGGGACCAGGAGGGAGAGATTTGTAATGCCCCGAATTCCCTAATGCAGTTTAATGGCTGGATTAGTAGGCGGGGAGGGCCATAACTGTTTAATTATGCCATTAAATGAATATATGCATGTTTATGTGAATTATATTATAATGTGATGTTAAATGCATGCATGTGGGTCCACATTTCATGACAGGGGTATTTTGGTAATTTGGCCCGTTGAGGGCATAATTGTATATTTTTATGCATGTCGGTGATATATTGTTGAGGCCACATTATAATGTGGATTTGTTCAAGCTATTCGACATGAGTTGATCTTTGAATATTAAGTAGCGGTTTAGTCATAATGGGATTAAGATTGAGGCTCGGGGTGAGTCTCGGGATGTTTTAATGATTAGAGCGTTGCCGGGAATAAAAGGGTAACGAGATATGAATTATTGGTATTTGAGGATATCGAGAATAGCGGGAATTGGAGAGCGTTAATTATGATTAACGAAATAAGTGAAAGATGACGATTTTACCCTTGAGGAGACTTTAGAAGCTTTAAATGACCTAGGGGAATTAGGGTCATTTGGCTTAGGATATACATGGTTTAGGTTGGCTGTAGAAACATATAGAACAAAAACAGAGCAAAGTTTCCTCTTCACGTACATCATCTTCCCTCTATCTCCCTTTGAAGTTTTTGGTCCCAAATTGAAGAATCAAGTTAGGAAATCAAAGCTTGGAGGTTATAGACTTAGTTCATCTACTAAGGAGGATTCAAAACCAGCTGGAGGTAAGAAATTGTCCATGAATTCCAAGTATTGCTCTGTTTTTCTTTTAGTTTTCAGCCTATAGATTTTGATGTGGATAGTTGGAATCAATGGGAGTTTTTGTGTAAGATTGATTGGGTTTTGGTGAGGGGGTGATGTAGATGAGGTTTAGGGGTTGAATTGGATATTTTGGTAAGGTTTGGGATTGGTTTGGAAGGTTGGTTTCAAGGAGAATCGCATGGAGGGAAAATCAGAGGAGTTGCTGGTCTGAAGTTGGCGCCCTAGCGCCAGTCCTAGCGCTCCAGCGCTATGCAGGGCAGAGAATGGCCCTCTCTGTTTCTAGGGCAGCGCCCCAGCGCTGGTGGGCAATGCCTAGGCGCTAGGTCATTTTCAGGGAATGTTGTTTTTAGTGCTCGGGATGGTTTTTAAGGCTCGGGGGTTGGTTCCTTTACCCCTTTTGAGTAGTTTGAGAATCCCGAGAGTGAAGGATTGATCCTGGGAGTGTGGTTTAGATTGTGAACCATTCATCGATTTATTTTATTAATGTTTTATAATTGGTTATGATTAGGTAACCGCTAAGGAATCTAAAGGTTGATGGTTCTCAAGGGTCGTTCTTATATTATTTCTCGCTCGAACCAGAGGTAAGAAAACTGCACCTCATATGTGACATGCATGGTTATTCTTGAGGCATGCTGATTGTGTAAATGTGGACATGAATTGATTGTTAAATGCTTGGCAAATCTTGCTCACTTGTGCATGGTACTGGCTAATTAGTCAGATTTGGCAAAGGTGTCAGTATCAACTGTGAAGCTGAGACTTATTAGTCAAGTTCGGCAGTGGTATTGGGCACTGGTCACACAGTGCTGACTTATAAGTCAGGACGGCCTTAGCATGTTCAACGCAAGCCAATAAAGATTAGATCTAATCGACATCTGCATTAGATGACTTAGAAGAGCGGTAATGCCGGGCCGACCTCAAGTTCGATGAAAACTAAAAGCACTTGTGTGACTTACCCATCAGTCACTCATCTGTTAAGTTAGAGACTTACCCATCAGTCTCTCATCTGTTTAAGATAGTGACTTACCCAGTAGTCACTCAACTGTTTAAGCTAGTGACTTACCGAGCAGTCACTCATTTGTTTAAATTAGTGACTTGCTTGTCAGTCACTCATTATGGTTTACCAGAACCTTAAGTGATATTCACTCATCTGTTTAAGAGCTATAAGCTCTGTGTGATTATAATGATAATCAATTGATAATGTTTATATGCAATACTGTGTTTTCTTGCTGGGCCTTGGCTCATGGGTGCTATGTGGTGCAGGTAAAGGGAAAGAAAAGCTCACCCAGCCTTGAGTGGAGAGCTTAGGTGGTGATGTCTACATATGCGGCCGCTTGACCACCATGGCCAAGGAGTTCTCAGAGGAACTAGGGGGTTTACCCCATTTTGCCGCTTAGGTCGGCGGGTTTGTAAATTTGAAACAGTAGTGACCATTTTGAGTTGTAAATAACTTGTAAATGTTTTGATGGGTCCATGAAAAGTTTTATGTACTTAATAAAATATATCATTTCCTTTTTGTTGTTTTTCCACCTTAGCCTGTTAATAACACTTACAGCACGTTTTTAACCAAAGGACTCGGGTAGCGGGACAAAATTCTGGTTCACCGATCACCGTAACTGTTCTGGGGTAACCAGGGCGTTACAAGATTTCTACAGGGGCTACAACCTAGATTAGCCCGGGATGTTCGTATCACCACTGTGGCAGGGGTTACTACCTATGCACAGGTGGTCGAGAAGGCATTCACAGCTGAGAGTACAGAGAACAAGATCTGGCGAGATAGTGCAGCCAGAAAGGAGTTTAGGAGAGCAGGTTCTCCTTTTGTGGGTTCAAGTAGAGGTGGAGACCCTAGTGATCAGAAGAGGAAGGTTCCTGACACCTTCCCAGTTCCAGGTTCTGATAGGTGGCCCCATGGTGTTTCAATGGGTCGTCCAGGTGGTAGTGAAGCCTGGAAGACTCGTCCTAAATGCCCTAGATGTAGAGGCGTCATTTGGGAGAATGTAGGGCAAAGGCCTGCTTTTTGTGTGGAGCAGTGGATCATTTTAAGAAAGATTTCCCTAAGGCAAGAATGGAAGAACCCAGAAAAGCGGACAGCTCGGCCCCAGCTCGAGTGTTCGCATTAACACAAGCAGAAGCTGAGGCTTCTCCCTCAGTAGTTACAGGTCAGATTCTTAGTGTTGGAACCCCTTATAATGTTTTGATTGATTCTGGTGGTACACATTCTTTTGTTGCTAGTAGTATTATTGATAGACTGTCTGTGATTTTTATGCTATGGGGTTTGGAACTTTGTTACCCTTTGGGGAATTAGTGGTATCCAGGAGATGGGTTAGATCTTTGCCAGTGATAGTGGAGGGCAGAGAGTTGTCAGTGGATTTGATAGAGTTGGTTATGACTGACTTCGACATGATTTTGGGTATGGATTGGTTAGTGAAGTATGGGGCAACCATTGATGGCAGAAGGAAGATGGTCACCTTTGAGCCTGAAGGTGAGGATCCTTTTATGTTTGTTAGTATTGTGCATGAACCTCGCATACCTATGATTTCTGTTTTGAGGGCTAGAGATCTATTGCAAGGAGGATGCATTAGATTCTTAGCCAGTGTGGTTGACACCACTCAGGTCGTGCCAGCGAGACCATAAGAGACCAGATTAGTTTGTGAATTCCTAGATGTGTTTCCAGAAGATTTTCCAGGGTTGCCACCACACAGAGAGATAGAGTTCGTGATAGAACTGGCACCAGGGACGGAGCCAGTGTCTAGAGCACCTTACAGAATGACCCCAGCTGAGTTGAAAGTACAGTTGCAAGAGCTGTTAGATTTGGATTTTATCTGACTTAGTTTCTCACCTTGGGGTGCGCCAGTTCTGTTTGTGAAAAAGAAGGATTGTTCTCTGAGGATGTGTATTGATTACAGAGAACTGAATAAGCTAACAATTAAAAACAAGTGTCTGGGGCCCAGCCCTAGTCTAGGATATGGGACTAATAAGTCACCTCGGTTCCGATTGCCCTATCAACTAGCCTTGGAGCTGGCCCAGTGTATCTGGCGCTGAGTTTTCCTCGACCAATAGGTCGACCAAGCGTATGATGCGCTCCTAGTTAAGCATAACCATATCACCAGTGCTCAGCGTGCTATTTCCGCCCTTGACTGATAAGTCAATGGCACGACCAGCGCTCATCCTTATTGCCGTCCTTGACTGATAAGTCAATGCTTTACGACCAGCACTCAACACTATTGCCATCCTTGACTAATAAGTCAATGCTTTACGACCAACGTTCATCGCTATTGGTGTCGTTGACTAATAAGTCAATGCTTTACAACCAGCGCTCAACGCTATTGTCATCCTTGACTAATAAGTCAAGCCTTTCTCAATAAGATACTGCAAACAGGCATATATCATATGTCAAATATCCAAATATAAAGCATTCAACATGCTTAATCAACAATTGCAAGCATAATTATAATCATGCACATTCTTAGGCGTCCATGCCCTATTCACATTCCTGTTTAACAATTCGGCCCAAGCCATAATCACATGCGTCACATACCGGGTACAGTTTTCTTACCTTTGGTCCAAGCACCAACTAAATATGAACGACCCTTGAGCACGATCCTGTCTTGAGCCCAAGCAGTAACCTAGTCACAACCATAAATAATAATCTCATAAGATTCAATCCTTAAAAATAAACTCCGGGACCACTCCCGTGCTCTCGAGACTTCCAATCCCACCCAACGGTTTGGTGGTACCATCCCCCGAGCCCCCAAAGTTCTCCCAAGCCCTAAAAATGGGCTTTGCTAAAATTGGACTAGCGCAGGGGCGCTGAAAATAGTGCAGGGACGCCATCTAAGTCAGAGAGTCACCCCTGTTTTTCCCCTGCCTAGCGTTGGGGCACTATCCTCACAACCTTGAACCTTCTTGTTCTTCCCTTGCATTTTCCCCTGAGTTAGAATCATCTAAACACCATCCAAACTCACAATTTAACCCCAAAACCTCATCAATACACCAACCTTAACAAAACCCAAGTTTTTAGTTGATCCAAATCCCACCAAAAACTCAAAATCAATACTTGAGTTTTTTGGAACTCAAGAACACCACTAGAAAAGTCAGGGAATCAAAGGTTAAAGTCATTACCTTGGATGCTATGAACGACCTTATGTTGTTGCTATACCAATTCCTAGTACCAAGCTTCCAAAATTTCAAGAACTCCAAGGCTCCACCCAAAGAACTTAAAGAGAAAGAGAGAAATGTGTAGAAGGAAGAGAAGCTGCTCTGTTTTGAATAAACTCTGTTTTTGAGGTTTCCCTCAGCTGAAGAAACCTATGGTTTATGCATCTAATTAGGCACAAATGACCTAAATGCCCTTAGGGCCAAATCTCTCCCTCAAAGCCCTTCAAGGGTAGTTTTGTCATTTGCCACAAACACCGTTAATCAAAATCAACGCCTCATAATTCTCGTTACTTCCAATATCCTCAAATAATTACCAAATAATTTCCCTATTACCCAAACCTAGTAATGTACTAAATTACCAAATTACCCCTAAGCTCGCTTCGAGCTGGGTAATTGACCCCGTTGTGACTAAACCGTTACTATGCTCGCTAGGATCGTCTCATGTCGAGTAACCCAAATATATATCCACATAATGATGTGGACCCACACATATATCATATATATGTCAAATATACCCATAACAAGCCAAATTATGAAAATTGCCCTTTTAATTAGAAATGAGCCCACATGCATATTTAATACACCTAAACATGCATATCAAGTCATATTATAATATAACTCACATAATCATATAATGACACACATATATATCACATAATTTCCATAATTTGTCATCCTGGCCCCCTAATCAAGGCTCTAAGCCTTATTAGGTAATTTGGGACGTTACAACCATATTGCTTAATGAATTCTTGTTTAATTAATATTGAATAAAGATAACTTGTTGATTAATTAAGAATAATTTCATTTACACTTGAGAAAGGTATATGATTTAAATTAGGGTTCTTGAAATTACAAATTAGAGGAATATATTGGGATAATTGAGAAGCTTAAATTCGTAATTTGAAATAGGAAAATCAATATTCTAGGTTTACATTCTTTGATTTTCAATTTGTTCATCGTTCTTATTTTATTTGTAATGCCCCAAATTTCCTAATAAGGTTTAGAGCCTTGATTAGGAGGCCGGGAGGGCCATAATTGATTTATTGTGTTATTAAATGATAATATGCATGTTTAGGTGTATTAAATATGCATGTGAACCCATTTCTAAGTAATTGGGTGATTTTCATATTTTGGCCATTTCGGGCATATATGTGATATGTGTGTGGTGCTTTATTATTATTTGGTTATGCCAGGGTTACTCAGCACGAGACGATCCTAGGAGGTAAGCTAGTGGGAAAGTCATAACGGGATGTATTCTTGACTTGGAGTGAGTCAAGGGGTATTTAGAGCATTACCGGGTTATTGGGTAATGGGAATAAATATTTGGTGATAAATTGGGAGTTAGTAAGATCAGGGGGAAATTCTGGAGGTTTTGACTATTTTGCCCCCGGGGACGTTTTTGGGACCCCGAGCGTTAGGATTTGTTTAAGGCTACTTAAGCCTGAAGTAACCTTTAAAGAAATAAAAAGAACGTTCAGGAAGGTCTCTCTCCCTCTAAGTTCCATCTTCATCTCCCGATCGCATTTTCGAAGGAAACTTGAGTTCGAGGACTCGGATTCAAGCGAGGATCGAGGCATAGCGATCCTAGGAAAGATTAGAAGCATATTAGTCGGAGGATTTAGTTGGAAACAACTCAATCGGAGGTAATTCAAGTTTTAAGTTTTAAGTTTTTAAAGTTTTTAAGCTTGAATTGGACTTTGTGTTTTGATGAGTTTTTATTATATTTGAGACTTGGGTTTTGATGGTTTTGGATCATGGGGATGTTTGTGAGCTTTGATTTTTGAGTTTGGAGATGTTTGGATATGCTTTTGGAAGGTTTTAAAAGGTTAAAATCGGGGAAAAATGGTTGGTCCGAGGTTGGGCCGCGACCCATTTCTTGGGCGCCGCGGCCCAAGCTCGATGAAGCAGGTGGAAGGGTTTTGTGAGCTCTGGGGGCCGCGGCACTAGGTATAGGGCGATGCGGCGCTTGCCCCTGGTGTTCTTGTTTTGGCTGGGGGTCGCGGCGCTTAAGGGTATTTATGGCCAAAATGATGTTTTAAGCTTGGGAACTCAAACCTTAGGCGTCGAGATCATTCCTACTACCTGGTTTAGTGGGATTGGATGTCTCGGAGGCTAGGTCTTAGTTTCGAGATTGGTTTTAGAACTTAAACTCATTGGATCACCATTTATGGTTGTGACTAGGTTATCACTAGAGGCTTGGAATCAGGATTGTGCTTGTGGCTTGTTTATTGGTAACTTGTGCTTGGACCAAAGGTAAGAAAATTGCACCCTATGTATATGACATGCATGGTTATTCTTGATGCATGTTGGATGTTTAAATGTGACATGCATGGTTATTGTTGAGGCATGTTAGGTGATTAAATGTGATGCATGTGTTGCACGAGAAACATGTGATTAGTGCATGCTATGAATATTGAATATAAGATTGTTCAGAGCTTGAATCTCTGTGTTTATGCATGATCCTAATTATGCTAGCAATTGTTAAGTAAGCATGTTGAATGCCCCATATTCAGATATTTGACATATGATATATGCTTGGTAGCATTGCTTACTTGTGTATGGCACTGACTAGTTAGGGTTAGCACTGGTCGCGTATTACTGACCTGAGAGTCAGAACCGACATAAGCGTCTTGAACGCAGAGCCGATAAAATATTAGAACTATTCGATATCAGCGTTGAATGACTCTAGGAGCATTAATGCTGGACCGACCCGAAGGTCGATGAAAATACTAAGCGCTTGACTAGTCTAGGACTAGTTACTTAGAGCCAGGGCCAAAGGCTTAGGTGACTGTTTGTCACATGGCTAGGGAGCGGAATCCCATGGTTGTGACTCTATGGTCACGCGGTAGGTTATATTGGTGACTAGTTCATCGAACACCTATCTTGTTTAAGCTAGTGAAATGATCACTTATCTACAAAGCCCCGGTGACCCTATCGTCACATGGCTAAGGGTGCGGAATCCCATGTTAGTGACCCTGTGGTCACTCGGTAGGTTTATGCTGGTAACTGTTTCACCAGATACCTATCTTGTTTAAGCTAGTGAAAGGATCACTTATTTATTAAGGGAACGAAACTCACCTTAGTGACTTTTACAACTGTCACCTTTCTATTTGGGGCTAAAAGCCGGAGATGATTATTATGATCATCAGTTGATGTTGTATATTCATCATTACGTGAACTCATTTGCCTGCTTAAATAGGGCTATATTTGCTAGGCGTGTGCCTTATGATTTGATGACATGTTATTACTGTTCATGAGCATATTAAGTTTTCTTGCTGGGCTTCGGCTCCCGTGTGCTATGTGGTGCAGGTAAAGGAAAAAGAAAGCTGGACCATCCGTGAGTTGGAGAGCTTAGGTGACGATATGTACATATGTGGCTGCTCGACCGCCACGACTGAGGGTTGAAAGAGGAACTAAGGTTAAACCATGTTTTGCCGCTTAGATTGGCTGGTTGTAAATATTTTATTGTAATAGACCTTTAAATTATATTTTTGGGATCCCAATGTATATCGTAAACATTCTAATGAAACGTTATATCTTAACCAAAATTTTTAATCCCTAAACCGCTAATCATACTTAGTTACACGATTTTGGCCAAATGACTCGATTAGCGAGTTTAACACTGTTTATAAGGCACACCATAACAGTCCCTGGAGTTTAGGGCGTTACATTATTCATTTATTTATTTTGTCAAACATTCTTATTTTCAAATTCTCTAATTAAAATTAAAGTCTTAAGAGTTTAGTAATTAGCAGAATTAATAAATCAATCCATGTGGGTTCAACATCCTTTTTAATCGAAACTATACTATAATAACGTTGTACGCTTATGGTAATAAAATTTGTATCAAACTATTTTGGGTGAGATTTAGTTAGTGAGTTGTTATATCCAATTGAGTTTCTGTTATGCTTGTAGGTGTTTGTTACAATGTGTAAGTTAGTCTGTAACCAATTTCTATTTTCTAAAAGCTTCTTATGTAATTGTATAAATATATATATATATATACATATACATTAATAAGAGTAACAAAGCTCACCTTTTTCTGATTGAGCTCGTTTCATTTTTCATTTCCAAACTTTCTCATTTAGTATTAGTGCTTAGATTTTTTTTTTTCTCTCTTCTCATTTGTTTTTCAAAGTTGTAAAGGCGTCTTCTTCAAGAAGTGATCTTAGGGTTGAGATCTCTGCTTCTTCTGGTGCAACTCAGACTACGACTCAAGTGATTCTGACTCAGATTATTCCTATCAATCTTCGCTTGGATCAGAACAATTATTTCTACTGGCATTCTCAGGTTCTTACCAGTGTTCGTGCACATCAGTTAGAGGGATTTCTTGATGGATCGCGTGTGCGTCCTTCTCATACTATGGCAGATTCCATTCTGTCGATCTCATTGTTCCGAATCCATTTATGACTGGATTTGCCTTGATCAATTCCTCATGAGTTGGTTGCTTAACTCAATTTCTGAAGGTATGCTTGGTCACGTCTCCCGCTGTTTTTCTGCTCAAGACATATGGAATGTACTGTCTCAACTCTTCCCCAAAAAATCCAAGACTTGAATTCTTCAGCTCCGTGGCATGTTTCAGTCGTTGAAGAAGGGCTATGTACCAGCGAATAAATATATTTTGAAGATGAGATGATTGGTTAATGCTTTGATGGCCTTTGGTCAGCCTTTCATTGATGATGATCTCATCATGTATATCCTTGGCGGATTGGGAAGTGAGTATGAATCTGTTGTTGTTAATCTCACTTCTAAAGATTCTCTAACTTTGTAGGAAGTTCAATTCATGTTGCAAAGCCAAGAAATGAGCCTTGAGCAACAAAACTCTGCTACTGTGTTGGATCTGCATAATCCAACTGTCAATTTTGTTGCTACTACTAAGAAAGAGTCCTTCCATCTGCCTTCATTTGGCTCCTTCGGTCGTGGTCAAGGCTCTTCACATGGTAGGGGTGGCAGATTTTTCAACCATTCCAATCGAGGTGCTACTAATCGCCCAATCTGTCAAGTTTTTATCATACCAGGCCATGTTGCTCTTAAATACTACATGAGGTTTGATGTGAGTTACCAAGGAGAGTTTCACAATGTTTTTGCTTTGGAGGCTACTCATCCTGAACCACAACCTTTGCTTGCTACTGCTTCTACGGTGACTGATCCTAATTGGTACATGGATAATGGGGCTTCAGATCATGTGATTTCAGATTCCGCCAATTTGACTCAGAAGTGTGATTACAAAGGCAAAGGCAAAGGCAAAGGAAAAGGCAAAGGCAAGTTAGTTGTTGGTAATGGTTCACATCTCTCTATCTCCACTATTGGTTATACTCATATTCCTTATGAGAAATCTTTGCATTTACACAAAGTTTTACATGTGCCTTATATACAAAAGAGTCTTTTTAGTATTTCTCAGTTTACTGCTGACAATGATGTAACTGTTGAATTTTCTTCTCATTCTTGTTTTGTCAAGGACATGGTCATGAAGAAGGTGTTGCTGCAGGGCACGCTTAAGCAAGGTCTCTATCAACTATGTCTTCCTATTTCGGGTCCTTCCAATTCTTCCTTTTCTTTTATTTCACTTAATAGGAAGCTACCATCTGTGTACCTAGTATTTATTCTATTGAGTGTAATAATACTGACTGTGGTTCACCTAGTCAAAACATTTGTAATCAGTCATCTCGAATTGCTGCACTTTGGCACAATCGACTTGGACACCCATCTAGTGTAATTCTTACCAAAGTTTTACAAAGTATTGATATTCATTGTTCTAAATCTGATCTAAGTTTCTGTGATGCTTGTCAGTATGGGAACAATCATTTAATGCATTTCGCTAATTCCACACTCAGAACAACACATCCTCTTCAATTGGTTCATTTAGATGTATGTGGTCCTTCCTCTCATCCTTCTCCTGAAGGGTATAGTCCTATATTCTCTTTGTTGATGACTTTACTAAATATATTTGGATTTATCCCATGAAAGCTAAGTTAGATGCTCTCTCTATTTTTCATATTTTTAAAACCTTTGTTGAAAAATGATTTAATTCTCATTTGAAAGGTTTACAAACTGATTGGGGTAGGGAATATAGAAAGCTTCAATCTATTCTCCAACAATTTGGAATTTTATTTTGGTATCCATGTCCTCATACCATCAACAGCAAGGGAGGATTGTATGTAAGCATAGGCATGTTACCAAGGTTGGTCTTACTCTTCTAACTCAAGCATAAATGCCTTTGATTATTTTAGTGGGAAGCCTTTGTTTCTGTTGTGTTTTTAATCAATCGACTTCCTACTGTTGTGTGAAATTTTCGGTCTCCTTCTGAATGTCTTTATGCCTATAAACCAGATTACACATTTGAAATTTTTTTTGGGTGTGCTTGTTTTCCTTTCCTTCGTCTTTAGAATCGTCACAAGTTTGATTTTAAAACTTCCAAGTGTCTTTTTCTTCGCTATAGTCCATTTCACAAAGGTTATAGGTGTCTTCATTCCTCATGTCGAGTCTATATAGTTAAAAGTGTTAATTTTAATGAATCTGAGTTTCCTTACACTTCTTTATTTCCTCAGCCCAATTCCATTCTTCAACGTAAGGTTCATGGCAATTTAATTGCTCCTGCTTTTATTTTTCTTGATGTGTCTAGTTCCACATCTTCTTCTCAGCCTCATGCTCCTTGGATTCCTCTCCTTTGCGTCCTTATTCTCAACCTATGTCTCCTTCTTCTATGGTTGCTAATCTTGGTGAAAGTCCTGCCTCTGCTCGTTCTTCTTCTCATCCTAATATACCTGAAGATTGTTTTGCTACTGATCTTGCACTTTTAGATTCCACTTCTAGTGTGTTTTCATTCCTACTGATAAGGTGATAACTCTACAAAATAGAGTTATTTTACCACATTTTTATGCTAATTGTTGCTTAGTCTTTCAGTTTTTAAGTAATTTATTAAGTTTTTAAGTAATTTTGAATTTATTAGGTTTTTTTTTTAATTTTATAGATTTTCGTGTATTTATAGTTATATTTTTGTAATATGTTGTAGTTTAATTAATATTTTCATGGAACTTATGTTGTATATTTTATTATTGAAAATATTTAGTTTTAATATAATTTATGTTTATTTTTGTAGAAAATTTGTTGCATTTTTGCTCTTGAAAAGCAAGAAAAAAATGAAGGAAAAAGTTGGCATTTATGAAAGGCGAAGCCCATCAGCCTAAGGCCCAAGTAGCAAGCTTCCACCTGGGCCGCGCCTCCCTGTTCATTCAGCCAGCACGGGCCGCCCAGCTCCTTTTCCCAGCCTGGCCCGAAGCTCCCTAAGGCCCAAACTAGGCCTATCCGCCTGAAGCTCCCATGCCAGCAACCTAGCCCAGCCCACGTGGCCCTGCCTCCAACCGAGCCTGGCCCACCAACCAGAAGCATTCAGCCTTCCCCCCAGGCCCAACATCACAGCAACCACCTGAAGCAACCTCTCTAGCCCACCAAACCAGCTGCCAATTGTCCTTGAGCCCATCACTTGTCCCCTTGTCCCTTTGTCCAAAAATGCCAACTTTTTACCCAAATTTTCCACATATTTCACCATAAACATCATCATTACACCCTATAATTTACATCTACATACCATATTTACTTTATTTAATTAATTTAATCAATTTAATTAATTTAAGTTGATTATTTTAATGATCTCATTTTGGCTATAAATATGGAATTTCAAGACCATTTTAGGGGGCTTAATTTTTTGTACCATATTCTTTTATACCATTCTCTCTTCCATTTTGGGGTTTTTCAAGAGCATTTTCAAGTATGTATTTTATTTATTTTGTAATTTCTATTCTAGTTATGTGCTTCTAATATTTTTCATAAGATTATTAAGATCATGATGAGACAACTTACATCTTTAACTAGATAATATTTATGTTGTATGTTGATTTCCCTTGTAATGCAACAAAGTTTATGGATTTTTCCTCTTCATATATGTCTTTCATCTTTAATATCTCATATTTTGGATTGTTAGATAATATTGCACTTTGTTCTTCATTTTGCAAAACATAATATTTTTTGTGTAAGATGTGTCATTAAATTGTACACATCCAATGCTTAGAACAAAAATATTATGTTTGGCCTTCTAAATAATGTTATTTGATTTTTTTTTTCATTAGGTTGATTCACATTAAATACTTTGAAATTATAATTTTTTGAAAAGTGAAGAAAAATCCAATCTTTTTAGAAATAATTTGTTCTTAAAAGTATAAATCTATTTGGAAAATGATAGTTTGACTTATTTTAACTATCACTAAAACTTGGGAATCAATATACTAATAAGTATTATTAAACTTACATTTTGTGGATTCTAGTATCTTAATAATCTTTCATTTTAACACTTATTTTCAAATCATTATTGGTTTTTCTTTATTCTCTTAAATAACTTTATTTTAAATCTTTTATTTTATGTTCATGACATTAAATCTCATCAATCTTTGGAGCTAGGTTAGGATTTATTAATTTTGGTTTAAAATAGTTTTGTTTTTTATTTTAGACAACTGCTTTGGGTTCGATCTCGTGCTTACACGAACACTATACTTTATATATGATTCATACGCTTGCGAGTTATAAATTTTTAAAACATACCCATTTTGGGTCCATCATGAGGTTGTTGTTCCACTTTCTACTCTTCCCTGCTCACCTCCTGCGATTCCTCACGATCATCGTATGCAAACAAGGTCCAATTCACTACACCAAATACCCATTTCCATAACACATGAATATAATACTAATAAAAAAGTGTTATGCTAGAGTACTATATTGGGCCACTTTATGAAAAAAGGGCGGTAATAATCACACCATCCCACCACTTAGCTTTTTTTTTTTTTTTCATTTGTGAGACCTGAGACCCAATTCATTTCCTTCAATTCTTTCTCCTTTTTCCTCATCATTCTCTCTCCTCTCTCTCGGATCTCTTTCTCCCACCAGACCTCTCTGCTTCACTCTTTCTCTCTCACCTTTGTCTTTGTGGAGACCGACCACTACCTTCCCCTACACGCACCGGCTAGGGATCTTCAGAGGCCGTCGAAGCTTCGACCACGCGGGCCCAAGCCTTCACACGACACCAGAGGCGAACGACGACACTGGAGGCCAGCTCTTCTTCTCCTCTTCCCTGTGTGCGGCCAAGCCTTCTTCTTCCCTGCGTGAGACTAGCTAGCTCCAGCTGGTTCAGCAACGATGGTTTTGGTCTAAGAACATTGAGGCATTGCCTTGTGGTAAATTGCAGGTGACCTAGGATTACCTTTTCTGTTAGTAGTTTTCTTTTTATTCCAAATTTTGGTGTTTAATGATTCCATTTTAATCGATTTGGTTTGTGATTTTAATTGTGAAGGTATTTCCCTGTGCTCGAAATGTGGGGAACTTGGGTAGGGATAAGAGGAAGAAGAGGTGATGAAGGGGAATACGAAGAAGGGCCTGCTGAAATTATCTGGCAAGGAAATGAAATCATTTTCAAGAAGAAAAGGATCAGGGTCTCGAAGAAAAACAGTCAGGTAGATGACTTAAGTAGAAAAAAGGTCTGGATATGAATATCAAGTTTGGGTTTCATTTGTGTATATATCGCCCTGTGAAGTGCTTTCTCATGTGGTTCGGCCAAGATTTAAACACTCAATCTTATTATTTTCGTTTTGCAGGATGTTGATAGGCCCACCTAATCCTCTTGCACCAAAATCTAAAACTTTTGCTAAGTATAGAAACTCATTGATGTCAGGATAACAATTAATTGAGAGTGTTGCTGAACAAGTACCAAATTTCGAAACTGAACTGGTATTTCTCCTATACTGTGTATCATGTCTCTCCAACACTATTTGTTATCAAGTTCTTGTCCATTAGGTTCCATGAAAAATGTTTAGTTTCTTCCAATTACATTAATTTGAGAGTGGGATTTGTTATTAGTCTGTCTTATATGTTTTGAGTTTATCTATGTGTTCAACTCATTTTGTGTTTGCTGGTATCACTACACCAAATATCTTTTTATTTGTATTTGGACTTGAAATGTTTTTAATATTAGGTCTCATTTGGATTGTGTTTCCTCTTAATATGGACATTTATTTGACTTGTAAACTTGGGTCTAGGGAAATGTAGATAAGTCATGTTATCATCATTAAATAATACTTAAGTCTATTCTTTGATTAGTTTTGGATTAGTTGACTCTCTTATACCCAATATTAAGAACAATGCACTTCAGGCGTACTGCTAAAAGAACTCTTTTTATATAAATTTTGATTTGTACCATATTTATGGTTGTGGTATGTATGCATTGTCTCTTATTAGGTCCATTATTATTGGCTTCTACACTGTTGGAGAGCAAAGTTATTGGGCTTGGCTTTGTATTCTCTTTTCTTATTTGTAGCTTTAGTATGAATTAAGGAGTTGTAATGGTTTGGTATTTGTTTGTTTTTTAAAAATCTGAGACCAATCACAGCTGGTTGCAAGGTATTTATGCGATATTTCAGTCACTACACCAAGTGACCAGAAAATTAGAAATGATTGTCCTTTTAGTTTTTGGGAATAATACATACTTGTTGTACATATCTTGTATTTGGCATTTTACTAGGTTAAAATTGATGTCACTAATACTTGTCCTATTTTTCTAGTTAGTGAACTTCTTATTTTAAAGATATTTAGCACATCCATCCTGAAATGTAACAATTATAGAATAACTATCTATTTTATTGAGCAGGTTCCGAAGGCCCAAGTTGTTGGTGTTAAAAGTTTGTGCTTTTCCCCAAATTTCCAAATGGTTTAAAGGTTCTTTCTTTGATTCTGTATCTTAATATATCGTTCTATATTATGACATAATATAATTGGTTTGTCTTTAACAGTCTCCAATAGGAGATGAAGTTTCAATAAGAATGGTTTAGTGCCCCCAATCCGGTTTCTCAAGGTCAAATTCCCTGGTCTTGTAAGTCAACATACCTCTATAATTTTTTAGGTTAATGAGTTCTTATGAATATTGTTGACTGTTTTTAATAATAGATAATTTTTTAATTGTTTCATCTTTCTTTTGTCCAAGTAATCTATAGTGATTACTTTCTTTTTTAATAGTTCAGGGTATTTATTGGTTTTGTTTATGGTAGTTTACAATCACCATGCTTGAATTTTATGTGTTTATATGCATTATTTTTTACTAATGATATATAGAGATGTTTTTTTTCCTGTTTTGTTAGACATATCCTGTAAAATATATGTTAGTTATTGGAATTTTAATGAAGCAATAATACAAATCAAGAAACTTTTCTTGGTTACAGAATGCTTGAGTAAAAAGTAATCAAGATAAATTTGTATTTTAAACATGCTTTAGTAAAACTCTTTGAAGAGGAAGATATATATTCATATGATATTTACTCAGCTTTTTTTTTTTTGCTCAATTTGCATAGACTAATCTATGTTAGCAATAAGGTATCAAGTTTGAGAAAACGACACAACAAGTGTCAGCACCTTTCTTGGATTTATTTTTGAGAAACAATGGAGCAAACAAAGAATTCTAATGTCCAACTGCATATTTTCTTCTCTTTATAAACACTGCCCCTGTTTTTCCTATAGCATCTAAATTAAGTTGAGAATATTAGATTAAGTACAATTAAGTTGAAGGATATTACACTTTCATTAAAAATTTAAAGTAAGTTTTATTTTCATTACTGCAAATTTTCCCTAAAAGTGCCCATTCGTACAATTTTCTATCTACTCTTCTGCCCACACCTATCTTTCTTTCTTGTTGCTTCTTTCCATTATGTGTCCTCTCCACTTTCTTCTTCTCACCACTTTCATAAAAATATATTAAATAATCTATTGATAACTATGAACTAACTCTTTTTTGTCTTTTATGCCCCAAAGATCTCTTTCTTTTTGGCCATGTCTTTTTTTTTCTTTTCTTAAGTTTTATTTCTAATTTTGTTTTTTTGTCTCAAATTAGGGGTTAGGGAAGCATTGTCTTTGATGATTTATTGTTCATATATTATATGCATTTATAACTTATAATGGAAATTTCCACTATATCAATATGATAAGGCATGTCCTTATAATGGAAAATTATGCTAAATGCTGAAAATTAAATATAAGAAAGTGTTTGTTGAAGTCTTGGCTGCTTATAGTACGAATACTGCTGAGTTAAACTACCCCTTTTATACATTCTTTCAACTTTTTTTTGACCCCTGTTTTACAATTCACACAGTATGATCCTATTTATAGTTTATGTATATATTTAATTCAATCTTGGAATGGATGCCCTTTTGATGTGCCACAGTTACAGTTTCTTCAATTTTTCTATTTCTTAAGGTCCCTTTTTCACTTTTGTTTTTGCCTAAACTCATGGTTGATTCCCTTTTGATGTGCTGCAGATGCAATTTCACCAATTTTGCTAGAAATATCCGCTGCATTTCTTCATTTTGTGTTTGTGTCTTGATACTAAGGGATATGTTTTCTGTTTATCAACTAGCATTTCTTCATTTTGTGTGGTCTGTCTAGTTATAATTTAATTTCAGACCTTTAGAGAAATATGCTCTAGAGGGATTTCTATGTACATGATCCACTATTTTAACTGTCAAAATACTCTGTAGTGGACCTCCATAGTCTCTTGTTTATGTGCTTTTATTTGTTTATGGTAAGATAATGGTTTTGACATCTTATTTTTTTAGTTGCAGAAATTATTTTTCATAGAATGAACCTATTTGTTATATTGTATAATTTTCAAGCATATATCCATATGAATTTGTAAGCACACGCACACACATATATATATATGAAACAGTTGAAATGGGAAATGGAGAGAACGAGCCAGAGCAAGAGCGAGAGTTGGAGGATGTTATAGTAGTCAATACTCTCCAAGTTTCTTGTTTAAAATCAGATACCACTCAACTTGGCCGAAATGAGTTTCTGAATCAGATTTCTGCAGGTATATCGTACCTACAAAAGTTCAAATATAAAAAATAACACTAAGCTATATCGTAATTAATAATAAGAGAAATTAGTTTCTTTTTTAAAGTAAATTTGTCTACTTTTGATGCAAAGTTGATTGACTTTATTTGTCTTTGTCATGGAGCATTGAGAGACACCTCCTTTCTTTCTTTTTTTTACTCAATAATGTGATTTTATGGTTTCAGGAGTTGGAAAAGTTAGTAGATATTTTGAAGCATGCTCATGATTTGCTATCAACAGATCTTGAGAGGCATTTTCTTTTAGCTTCAAATTAATAGAACGAGTAGAGGTAGTTTCTCATAGCTTCAAATTAATAGAATGAGTATTCACACACACACACAAGGATCGTATTTACTGTGTGGGAAAATATAAGACGCAATATTTTTTTTTTAAATATTGGAGCGTTTATTGTGAGTTTTCTCTTAATCAATTTGTGTCTTTCAGATATGGTCAGAGATGCAAAATGATTTCTTGCCAAACTTTATCCTTTGCAACACTACCCAGCATTTGATTAGATCATCAAAGGTTCCACATGTTCCTGTGCAACAGCCATTAGTTCCTTATGCAAAGCCTAATTTCTATTGTGGCACTCAAGTACTAATATATTTCCCATGCACCATAAGTAATATCAGAGATCAACTTATATGTTTTTTACTAATAACTAAGTATAATAATGTTTTCCATCATATATTTGATTTCCCTGGATAATCTTATTTTATGCTACATTGGCTTTTGGCGTGATAGGAATTAAATTTGGCTCATCAAAGTTTTGCACGGCTTCATAGTGGTTTCTTTGGAATTCCTCATTTGTTCTCCATTGTCAAGCTTCTAGGATTGAGATCTCTGCCTTGGCTTATTAGGGCACTTCTCGACTCTTGGCAAGAAGCTTTTGGTGGGCCTGGAGGAAAGCATTCTCAATATTATTGGGCATATGATGAATTAAGGGTATGCATTTAGCTCCATCTTTTAGATGCTATGTGCTCTTCCTCCCTGTGGCGCTAAATCTAGAAGAGTTCTTTTTTCCTTTTCAATTGTTCTCACCTTTTTAGGTTTGATATAGAAATTTGGTATTATGAGGTTTGATTTGCACCAATCACCTTTTCAAATAAAAATTCATCACAGCCTTTACAGGGCTGATGGATCCTATGTTTTTTTTTTCTTTCTGGAACACAGTATCAAGTGGTTAAACATGTTGTAGCTGCCATTTCAATATTCTGACCCTTAAATTTATTTGTTTTTAAAAAAAAGGAAATTACTTGAAGAGCAAGTCATAGCTATTTGTATACTTTTCCTAACTGTGTTAGGGAATTACTAGTTGGAAATGATAATGATCACTGTTCTTAGTATCCCACTGTTTCATTACTGATATAAATTTGTTAACATCCTATTGTATTAAAATTTGTGAAATAGGTCTCTCTCTCTCTCTCTCTCTCTCTCAAATCAGATGAATTGTTATCCAATAACAGTGAATTGAATGAATGACAGCGTTCTGGAGTAGAATTTCCCAAGCGTTCATTAGACGCCGTCCCTATTTTTACACCCCCTGCTTCACATCAGACCATGGGTCGTCCTCAACCTGGATATGGAATGCCTAGCAATGCATCAAGAAGGCTTGATGAAACTATGGCTACAGAAATTGAGAGTTTGAGGTGACAATTTTAATGCAGTTCATGATCTAGATATTAGGTTTTGAAAATTTTTTGTCTTCTGATTTTTTTTTTCATAAAGCTTGTAAAGCATGGAGGCTATGCAGAATGTTCTGGAACTCCAAAGTGACATGCTATAGGTAGTAAATCCCGGTGATTCTGCGGTATGAGCAATGAATTTTTTTCATCTCTATGATCTATGATATGAGTTACTTGTCCCCTTTTTTTAATCTCTATGAGCTACTTATCCCTGAAACTTAATGTGGTTCTTTTGCCATTCTGTTCAGGCTGTAAGAGATTAAGTGATAGTTGAGCTTGTTAATAGGTGCCGCACCAACCAGAAAAAGATGATGCAGATGCTCACTTCAACTGGGTTAGTTTCATCTATACAGTCATGATATTTAATTAAGAATAATTTGCTTATTGTATTTTATATTACTATTTTCCTGGTGTGCCCTTTTATGCTGTGCATCTTTACAAGGATTGGTAGTCATGCCAGGTTGATCTAGTGAAGGATGGGGGACATACATATTTCATCAGGTTTCTTGATAGCCAGGAAGCATATCCAGAATAGCGTGCAATGGCTGCATTTGTTTTGGTTGTAATTGTGGATGGTCACAGACGGGGTCAAGGTTCTTCCATAGTTTAAAAATTATATAGTTTGGATAATTAATGCTATGAAATATCCTTGTTTTACCCTCTAGACAGCAGAGCGGACATTGTCTTGTTTTCAATTTTTTGTGTGGATGGTAGTGTGCCAATGGAGCTGTCCACTGCCACACCATGATTTTATCTGTGACTGCTGACATTGGCACTGACATTTCATTACAACCACAAGTCACTTGTTGTAATTTTCTACTGTTATGGTCCATCTCCATGGCTGCCAGATTATTGTTTAGCCGTATCCATACATAGATATATATATATATATGCATAATTTTAGACCTTATGTTATAAGCTACTGCATTCATACATATATATATTTGGATATAATTGTAGATTTTCTATCTGTTATAAGCTACTGAATCTTATACTCCTTGGTAACATGATTTCAAGGGTGAGTATGAAAATTTATTCTCTTATTTGGATTTCGAGAAGGATACCTTATCACCTTTTTTTAATTTTTTTTATTATCCTTTTATATTCAATAAGGTTTTGTTTCTTATAAACATACATATAAATACACATAAATGCTCCATCAATTTTCACCTTGTCAGCATGCCTCTAGGGGTTCATCTATGTGAACATGAATGTGTCTATTGTTGACTAATGTTCTTATGAAATTTCTTTTTCCAGGATCTTATAAATATGTTGGTTGTACCCCAAGATGTCTGGGACCTCAGGTTATTCAAACGAATTTCATCAATGTAAGTGTGTTCTTTGTTATTTAGTTCCATTAATAAAGAAATTGTAGTTTGGAGTTTTGATTGTTTAATGGTAGTTTATGCTGGTCATTCTGATTTACATATTGGTTAATGTAGAGGACGAGCTGGAAAAAATTCTTTGCTTATCTGGGTCCTAGATTTCTTATCTCTATTGCATATAGTCTAGTAAAGCATGCCACCCTGTATGCACCAGTTTTTTCTGGCTGCATACTTGATATTTCTTTCTGTATGTAATGAATTAGATGCTAATTTTTTTTTAGCAACAATTATCTGGTGGGTTATAGTAGCAATATCAATTTTTAACTTCAGAATGTTTGATTAAAAAAGGTATTTTAAACACTGTTGGAACTGTAAAAAGAAATTCTGAAATTGATCCGGAATAATTCATTAAGATATTTCTATTGGCAGCCTACACAAGAAGGATCTTGGAAGCATGAAGCATATTTGTTGTTTCCAGTTCATTTGGATGGAACATTGTTGGACAATGCTAACACTATGAAAGCTAAAAAGGAGTTATTCTCATCCACCGATGATCTTCATATATTTCGACAGGTAGATAGATATGTTTCTTTAGACTTTTTAAATTGAGTTATGTTATCACCTGTGTTTCAGTTCCTCGTCTATATGATACAATGATGTGTACTTATAGTAAAATAGTTGAACCTGAAATTTTGTTTAACAGCTTTGTGCAGGACTCGAGCACATGCACAATTTAGATCCACCATATGCTCATAATGATGTCAAGCCTAGTAATGTCCTCATAACTCATGGGAAAGGACAACCACCACTAGCCATATTGATGGATTTTGGTAGTGCTCGGCCTGCAAGGAGGCAGATTCAATCTCGTTCTGAGGCACTACAATTGCAGGTGTTATTTTTGTTCCCTCAGTTGAACACACACACACATGCAATGCATCAGTTACCCTACTATGAATGACATTCATCCAATGCTTTGGTATTTGTATGAGGTCCGAGTTTATTTTTTCATAGTCTTAAGAGATAAAAAAATATTAATTTTTTTTAATTAATGGCATATTTGTGAAGACTTGACATGTGTTCATGTTTTGAGGTTTTCTATCAAGTTTTTTTGCATTTTTAGTTATTGTTTGGATAGCCTCATTTAAAAAACTTATCAAATTACAAAATGTTTGAATTTTTAATTTGTACAATTTAAAAGTTCCTATTGTTAGAATATGCCAAAGTAATGGAGGAATGGACATAGATTTCATCTTTCATTAAATATTTCGTACTTGTATTGATGGTGGACTCATTGCTTGCTGTGTAGGAATGGGCATCTGAGCATTGTTCAACACCTTTTCGAGCTCCTGAGTTGTGGGATTGTCCAAGTAATGTAGATATCGATGAGAGAGCTGATATTTGGTCATTAGGATGCACTTTATATGCGATAATGTGATAATGTTTTTTACCATGTGATTTAAGATTTATTGGTTTAAGTTTTCGGGTCTTTGTCTCCTGAGAGCTATAATATAATTTGATGACAATGTTGAATGTTTTAAACTAATTTGTGGATTGTTAATACAATGTTGAATGCTTTTTACTTTTTGTTATTTGAAAATCAAGTTCATTTGATGATGCTAGTATATATTAGAAAGCTAATTTTAATTATATAAATAAAAAATAAAAATATAATAGAATAAATTAGTGTTATATAAATGAATATATAATGAGAATTTAAACTTATCTAAATATTAAAATAATATGAAAAATGTGTTATAATATCTATTACAATAACACTTTTTATAAGTAAAGAATTTTGTTATGCAAACTTCATTATATAACACAAAAAATGTGTTATACTAAAGTGTAGTATAACACAAAAAATGTGTTATGCTAAAGTGTAGTATAACACAAATTTATAAGTATTGAAATGTGTTATATAATCGATTATAAATAATATAATTAAACACTTATAAATTTATTAAAATAACAAAGAAAGTGTGTTATCGTTGACAGTATAATAACACATCTGTATAACAATGATAAAATGTTATGTAAAGTACCCTGACCTACGATAACATAGTCTGTCTTAACACATCAGAAAGTGTTATGGTATGTTTTGATAACACACTTTTGGTGTTATTAAAAGCAAGTCAGGTATCTTTAAGCCTAAAGTTTTTTTTTAGTTGCTGCTTCGTCTAATAAGCTACATGATGAACCTACCTCTGTAAAATGACTCTAAGTTTACCCGATTAGAAAGTTGACATGCATAGTGAGTATTTAGCTCTAGTTAGCAAATGTACATAGAGTTTAGTTTCTGCTAAACCCGAAATGCATGTTTTAAGTAGTAGGTGGATTTTTCGGAATAAATACAAGGTTGATGGTTCCTTGGATAAGTTTAAGGCACGAGTGGTTGCCAAGGGTTTTCAACAAACTCCTAGCCTTGATTTTAATAATAATTTCAATTATGTTATCAAGGCATCCACTATTCATGTTTTTTTTCTATTTGGCTGTGACTTATGGCTGAGACATTCAACAAATTGATGTCAACAATGCATTTATTAATGGTGATCTTCAAGAAAAAGTGTTCATGAAGCAACCCGCTGGTTTTGATGATAAGTCTAAGCCTATTTTGTTTTTCAACTTCATAAAGCTCTCTATGGTCTTAAGCAAGCTCCTCACGCTTGGTTTGAGAAGCTTCGTGGTGCTATTCTTGCTTGTGGTTTTAAAGCTTAAAATTCGGACACCTCTCTCTTCTATATGTCAAAACATGGGTCTGTGTTACTTATGTTAGTTTATATTGATGATATCCTTATTACTGTTGCTAATCATAAGGATATTGCTCATCTTCATACTCAGTTTGCTTTAAAATCCCTTTGTTCAGTTAGCTACTTCCTTGGTTTTGAAGCATATCCTACTTCCTCTGGGATATATCTCACACAATAAAAGTGTAACGACCCAAAATTTGCTAATAAGGCTTAAGGGCCTTGATTAATGTGTTAGGGGGCATAATTAGTATGTGTGATTTTAATGATTAAATGCATGATTATATGATTATGTGGATATGTAAAATGCATTTTTAGGAGTATTAAATATGCATGTGGGCCCTGTTTAGCTTACAAGGGAATATTTGTAATTTTGGCCCGTTTAGGGCATAAATTTGATTATATGTGATAAATTGTTGAGACCACATATATTATGTGGATATATTTGCAGTATATGGCTTGAGACGGTCCTAGTGGGCGGATTGGCGAAATAGTCACGATGGGGATTTATACCCGACTCGGGGGAAGCCTGGGGGTATTTTCGGGAATTTAGAAAATATATCGGGGATTATTAGACATTGGGTAAATAATTGGTAATTAATTGGATGACGGGATTAATTGGTAGATATTAGGAACACTCGATGAATTAGTTGGAAATTAGGAGCAAAATGACCATTCTATCCCTAGGGTCTAATTGAGGATTAGTAAACCTTGGAGGGGCATAAAGGTCTTTTGTTTAAGTGATATTCTCATAATTATTTGAACAAAACAGAAAGTGGTAGAATAACTCAAGGAAAGAAAGAAAAGCTCTCAGCTCACCCTCTCTCATCTCTCTCACGTACTTTCTCTCTCTCACTCCCCCCTGATGAATTTTGAAGCTTAGGACCCAAGGGGTGCATAAGCTAGGCTTGGGCTGGAGATCTTTGAAGGAAAAAAATATTGGAGAGGAATCAAGCTAGGAGTTGGAGCTAGAAAACAGATGAGAAGTCAGTTATATTTGAGGTAAGAGTTCTAGTTTTCATCCGTGTATTTTGCTGGGTTTCTAGGTATAAATTAGTTGATAACTTTAGTTTAATGGAATATAAAGGAGCTGAGTATCCTAGAGCTTAAGAATAGGTTCAATTCTGGGTTCTTGGGTGATGAATTCTGGTTGAATTAAGATAGTAATTGAGGAGTAATTTTTGAGGTTTTGGTGTCTGAAATGGATAGTTTAATCTTGAATTTGTGGCTGGTTCAGTGTTGAATTGAGGGGAGTTGATAGGGAAAATTCTGGGTAGAGTCTTGGTGTTCTTGGCCAGAAAGAAGAAGAGAAAACCCATATTTTCTGGGTTCGAAGGGGGTGTGCCACGACCCAGCCTAGGGGACTCGCGGCGCGTGTGGCCATTTTGGCTTGAGGATGCCTTTGACTTGGGGGCGCGCCGCGACTCACTAGGCCAAGTCACGACCTACCTCCCCTTGTGGCTAGGGTCCTTGCTCTATGACTTGGGGGCAAGTCGCGACCCGCCTGGGGAGTTTAGCCTTAGAATTGTTTCAAGAATTGGTAGGGCTCAGGGGTTCGAACCTAGGTTCTCGGGACAATTTCTACTACCTGGTTTAGTAGAAATTGAGGCCCCGAAGGCTAGTTTTTGTCTCCTAGGTATTTTATTTCGATTGGAAGTTGATGGATACCCATTGGCCTTTGTGACTAGGTTTATCGCCAAGCCTCGGGGTTAAGGATCGTGCTCAGAACCATTTCACTTTCTCCGCTCGGAAATAAAGGTAAGAAAATTGCACCCTTTTGTGGCTATGTTGGGACTAAGGTTCCCTATATTTGAATACAAATGGTGTATGATTATGATATGCTATGTGAGCATGGAATAAACGGCCTAAGAGTTCCGGGACTGATATTTGCGCATAGGATGAGGCTCGACCACTGAGAGCTGAGGTCAGCTAGAAAATCACTAAGCTCAGCCTAAGCGAGTCAGAGTTAGTCGGTTAAATAGAGGGTGCGGCCTAAGGGCATCGACCCTGAGTATTGTATGATAATTATGATAAACTAATGAGCATTGATATGTTTACCATTGCTAATGTGATGCTTATAGCTTGTTTAAATACTGGGATGAATGGCTTGTGAATCATTGATTGTCCTCTCTGATTAGGTGACTGTTATGACATGCTAAATAAATTGGTTAACTATTTTATAGATCATATGATTGTCATCATTGTTTATGCTTTGCTATATGGTTTTCTTGCTAGGCCTCGGCTCACGGGTGATATGCGGTGCAAGTAAATGCAAGGACAAGATGGATTAACCATGAGTTGGAGAGCTCTGGGGGCGAAGTGTACATTGTCAGCTGCTCGTCCGCCACGGTCGAGGGATTGTACAGGGACAGAAAACTTAAAATGTGTATTTTTCCATTAGAGTGGCCTTTGCCTGTATTTGAATTTTGAAAGTTTGTAAATTTGTTCTTTAACCCTGTTTTTGGGATCCCATGTACTAAACGTTTATTTAAAGGAAAAATTATCTATCTATGTCCAAAATCTTTTAACCCTAACTTGTTTATGACTTTAGGAGCACGTTTTCAACTAAACGACTTGATTATCAAGTCTTGCACTACTTTAAACACAAAGTGTAACGATCTTGGTTACGTAGGGCGTTACAAAAAGTATGCATTGACTAGATTTTTAGCTATCAACTAATTAAACAAGAACTTAAAGAAATGCAGGGGAAAACACAGATTTTATGTGGTCTAGGTTATAAAACAACCCTAGTCCATGAGGCTTTAGTAATAGTGTTCTTGAAGCTTGAGATGACAAGCTTCAATGGAGGTTTTCCCAGGCGGCGCATGTGTTGCTCTGAGTACAAAAGTGGGGTCAAATGTCTAAAATCCCAAAAAGTCCCTTACAATGGACGCCCTAGCCTTATTTATAGTGGATGGGGCAATTAATTCCCTTAATGGGGATTTATTGCAAATATTCCCAATCATTTGGGAGTTTAATTCTAATTAATACCTTTGGATGCCCTAATTAAGGTGGTCAGCCCAGGCGTATTGCACAGGGCCCAATTCGTAGGTCGCAACCCACTTCTTTACAGGAGACACACCCCTTGACACTGACAGAACGCAGCTGCACGTTTCCCATGTTAGGCGGCGCATTGGGATATCCCAATTGTCGAGTGTACGGGCTCGACACCACTAATCGAGGCACAAAAAGATGTTAGATGGCCGCTTGCGGTACAAAGATGCTGCAACTGACATCTGGTGTTCCCTCCAGGTCCTGAGGACAAACTTTTAGGCATGGAGGACTAATTGATCAAGAAGACGGGAGGACCATAATAGATGTCCTTGGGAAGTGGCCTAACTTGAAGACATCCACGCCTGGAAACAGATAATAATGCGTTGTGAAGAATCTATGGTCTGAGGAGGTCTAGGCGAGCTCTACAAGACTTCATTACCTCCCGAGGAGCCAAATCACTTCTCTAATGACTACCACGTGTCCAACGACGAAATCACAAACAACATTAAGCTTCTAATCATTTTGCTAAAACTCAGTTTGAGGACTCTAAAGAATGTCCTACTCCTATAATTTTTGGGTAATAAACTTGCTCTTGCTAACAGTGACCCTTTTGACAAACCTGAGCTTCATCGCAGCTATTGGTGCTCATCAATACCTCATTTTGACTAGGTTTGACCTTCCCTTTTCTGTCAATAAACTAAATCAGTTTTTGAAAGCTTCCACAGTCAACCATTAGAATTCTTGTAAAAGGGTTCTTCGATACATCAAGGGTACTCCTCATCTTGGTCTTCACTTCAAGCCTTCTTGTCATCTCACTCTTGAAGCCTTTCTGATGTTGATTGGGCATCTAGCCTAGATGATCGAAAATCTACTAGTGGTTTTTGTTTCTTTCTTGGAGGCAATTTAATCAACTGGAATTCAAGGAAACTAATGGTTGTTGCTAGATCTAGTAATGAATCTAAGTATAGGGCCTTCGCTTCTACAACTACTGAACTTGTGTGGCTGCATTCTTTACTTGAGGAAATTGGTATTCAGGTTCATCATCATACCCCTGTTTTATGATGTGATAACCATGGGCTCAATCTTTAGCTCTTAATCCTGTTTTTCACTCACACACACTAAGCATATAAAACTTGATGTCCATTCCAACTGAAGAACAACCCGCTAATTTATTCACCAAGCCTTCGTTTTCTCCCCCATTTCAGTTCTTATGTAGCAAACTTCATTTGGCTCCTTCCAAATATAGTTTGAGGGGTAGTCATGTAACTGTTTTGGGTGAGAGTTAGTTAATGAGTTGTTATGTCCAGCTGAGTTTCTGTTATGCCTCCAGGTGTTTGTTACAACGCGTAAGTTAGTCTGCAACCAATTTATGTTTTCTAAAAGCTTCTTATGTAATTGTATATATATATACGCACACACATTAATAAGAGTAACAGAGCTCACGTTTTTCTGGTTTCTTCTTTTCCAAACTTTCTCATTTGGAAAAAGTTATTATTCTAGTGCAATGTCGTTGTTCACGAGCACACCATTTCTGTTGTATTTAGTTTCCTCTTTCCTCTAGTAGCTCCAGTCCAAGTCCATAACCGTTGCCAAATCCCCCACTGAAGCCTCCGCCGAAGCTCTAGCCTACACACAGCATAGTACCGGTGTTCCGTATACACCATAAAATTGAAAGAATAAAAATACTTTCAACTTGTTTAATATGAAAGAAAAAAAAACTGTATTTGTGGTAAATTCCCCCACTCCTGAAAGAAAAAGCACATGCTTAGGCCCATTTTCAAAGCCCATACACTGTCAACACGGTAAGAAGCCACTTCTTCCTCAGAAGAACAATTCAAAACCCACTTAATTTAACAATGGGTTTGGAATTGGAACCCTAATATTTACCCATTTTAGAGGGCTGCCACTTGTAACAAGGTCAATAATTACATTAGTGTACAAAGGAGAAACTAATGTAGATCAATTTACATACATTACACATAGGATCAATCAGCCCTTGTTATATACAGATTAAGTTTCGAGTAACCAAGAAAAAGAGGTGAATAATCTGTATACTTCAAGAAAACAGGCAACTTGACTCTATTTCCTACATAAGAAAAATCTAGGGAAACACTAAAAAAAATACAAGGCATGATAAGCATTCTGGAATCACACATTAATCACTCTTTTAACTCTCGTGGTAAAAAAAAATGACGTACAAAACTTTTTTTTCCCTTCTTTATAGCTGGTCTTGCTATTGTTATGATATAATGGCTAAAGCAAGTACAAAGATCACTCTAACCCCTAGCCAATAGCACATCCAAGTTGCTCAAATTATCGTCAGACGAGGAGTCCTGGAGTCGGGATGCTTTTCTCACCCTTCGGTAGACAATATCTTCATGCATATGATTGTCCTCCCTGTGTGCTACTTGTTGCATTTGCAGCAATGCAATCATGCTAATTGCAACCAGTGCTGCGTTGCCCAAAACACCACCGAAACACTCCAATTTAAGGGTTTTCTTTGCAAAATTAAAACTTGAAATGAGGACATTATACAAGAGGTTAGACCTCTTTCCTTCACGGGTTGCCAAGTTCTCACCAGATGGACTGAATGGAGTACCATAAAGTTTTTCGGGAGAAACAAATTGATTAGCTTCTTGGACATCTCCCACGAAAGCAAGAGCTTCTTCAATGACTTTGTACTTCTTTCCATGGTGTTCAGCCAGTCTCATTGCAAGAACAATTCGGCTTTGCTCTAACTGTGCAAGGGCAGCATCTCTCTCAACTCGTTGCTGTGCCTGTACAGTCTGCAAATCAGATCAAACGTAGAAGATTAGCACAGTTGGTAAAATGCTAGATATAACATGAAATTTTCAAAACATAAGAAAGTTTTACAGGCGTAAACCAACTGCAGAATAAAACCTAGAGGCAGCATTTTTGAAGAGCTTTTTCTCTTGGTCTTAGGAACTTTGTGCAGATTAAAGTGAGCACACATTAGCACATGTAAAACTGACCTTAATTGAATTGAATTAAGGGTTAGATTGAGCTGAAACCATCACGCTGCTGTCATGAGTGGAATCGGAGGATTGTTAGCAAGGGTAAGTTTGGTTGTTAGACCATAATATGTGGGGCAGGGTGGGTCAGAAAAGGGGTATGAAATGTGCGAGTGAAATGTGGTGAGCTTTATCTGTGTGTTTATCTTTCAATTTCAGCAATAATATTTTAGCCTGCTATATTCTATTGGGAAATTCTCTGGATTTGGTTCCTATCACATACCCTCAAAAAATGCACACAGAAGTCTTATTTAATAATCCTACGTCAGCAAGATTCTCGCTCGATCTATCAACTAATATTTTTGAACTCAAGCACAAACAGAATGGCAAGATTTTTCTTCCTCTATAAATTAAGGAATCAGAGTGGGACTGCCACATCCCAAATTTAATAACCTGCCTCTTACTTACCCCTGCCTGAAGCAGGGACTTGAACCTTAGACCTCGCCCTCATTGAGAAATGAGAATCTTAGATGTGATACCTTGCCGCTATAAGTTTCTAACCACCCTCAAGTATGACAGAACAACAAGAATAATCATTGCCATGCTGACGAAACTAATGCGTTTAAAACTTAAAAAAGTCATCTCTAGTTCTCTAAACTCTATTCAGCTCTCGAAACCATTTTAATTTATACCAAAAATGTGGCAGTGTGGGGTTCCTGAGTTCCACATTATCATTAATTTAGATAAATAATTACCTTCTCCTTCTTCTATATGTAATTATACACCCCTTTATTGTTTAAATTTTACAATTGTTCATCTCGAAATCCTTTGTGCCACTGAAACTCCAACAATTGCAAGCTTCAAACCTAAAACAGAGTCTACCCATTGCCACTGAAACTCCAACACTTGCAAACTTTAAAGGGAAGCTTTAGCTAAAGCATGTAATTACAAAACTTAAAGTCCCCTGTCCTCAATTTCGCAAAATTCCACAGATATGTAAACACAAATTATACACCAAATCAGAATCTATATGCTCTATAACCAGCTACACCGTGCTCAATTTTGTTATCAACCACAGTGAAAGGAACAAAATCCAAACAGAAGCCCTAATTGACATTCACCTCACATGTAAATATTCACATGAACCCCACAAAAACTGCGAAGCCACACCTTTATAATATCATTCCATACGATTTTCTCAGCAGACAAACAAAAAACTCAAAAGAAACAAAAAGGAGGACTCACATGGAGAATTTCAAGCTGGTCCTCGAGGTTCTCGAGCGCGGTCCGAATAGCATTGAGGCTCTTGGCTTCCCGAATGGCAGAATCGTCATCGTGGTCGAGACGAAAGTCCTTGACGAAAACAAAACCTCCGGGTCCGGGAACGGCGTCGTTGGCGGAGGCAGCGGAGGGCTTCTTCCTATCGAACTTTCTGTGAGATTGGATGGAGCTGAGGAAGTGAGCTCGAGAGATGGAGTGAATGGCGTCACTAAGCTTGTCGTGTAAGTCCCAGATCTTCTCCAGGACAGCTTCGATTTCGTCAATCTCCATTTCCCATTTCATCTGAGAGATTTTCTCTTCGTTCTTTCTATTATTTTCTAGGGCTTTCTTCTTTCGCTTTTCCCACTCACTGCCCAATGCTTCAAACAAGAATTATAATAATAAATATAAATTAATTCAAAACAAAAAACAAAACAACAAAATGAATACTTGGCGTGTGCCCAGTCTCCGACAACGTGACACGTCACTGTTCTTTATTTTCTTTATTAATTATTTTGTATTTTTTCGTCTGATCTGAAATCACTGTTAGCCACTAAAAAAAGTCAATTAAGAAATTTAATTGAATTAGTTATTTTAGGTTTTCAGTTTTTACACCACTTCTTCGGCCAACTCCAATGCCATATATTATATATATACTAGTTAATAGGTAGGCACGTATAAGTAAGGAAAATATTAAAATATATAAGTACTTTATTAACAAAAATGAATAAATAACATTAAATACGTAGATAAAAAACATATAGAAGAGTTGATATAATTATAAAAAGCAAAAGAGTAATTTTACTATTATATACGTTCTCAAATATTATTTGAGACAAAAGTAGACATATCTAGCAACCTAGTTTCAAACTACTGTTGAAGATCTTAAGACTATTGTGAGTTATATACAATGCAAAATCTAATTTACACCAAAGTGGTACATAAAGTCAAAAAAGAAATATATACAAGTGCCAAAGTAGGAAGCTACACTATGAATTGTTAACTTCACTGCATGAAGTTCGTGAAATATTATCCAGAGAAGTAGCTCATGCATCAAAAAACTCATTATGTTCTTCAGAAGAACTTTCTTTAGCAGTTGAACATTCACTGATTGATTTTGCTTCTTCTTTATCAGTTATTTTGATTTCCGCTTGAGTAACTGATTTTGTTTCCTCTGTTGATATTGGTAGGAACGTAGTCACAATATACTGCACATCAGCTATAGATTTCATTGTTCTCAGATATATGCAATACTTTGTGTTGGTTGATACATGATTTATTTTGTGTAAGATGTTTGTTGTTTCCTGCATGTTAAGAATTACATGGTGTAAAATGCCTTTATATTAATAAAAGAATATAATTGAAGGTAATAGTCACTATGTGATACCTGAATGGTGTAATTCATTAAAGTGTTTGCAGAACAGGACAAGAGGATTTCAACATTTTTACCAAACATAATGACTTCTAAAGTTCCTGTTTGATCACGAAGTTCAACCATAATTCGAGCCCTAGAAATATAAAAATCATTTAGAATAACATGTAGGACTAATATTTATAGTATTGGAAATTAGATTATGTAATTGATTGAAGAAGTAGAAAAATAAAGATAATGAACCTTGGTTCAGCCAGACAATCTTTTTTCAAGCAAATATTACAAGTGAAAGGTTGATTTGCATCAGCACCAGTGAATTTTTTACATTTATTACAAATCATGTACCATAGTGTTTGATTTGGCTTTATGATTGTAACTAATGCTGTAACCCAATATGCTCTTTCCTAAAATGTTTTTGATATTTATTAGTATAATATTTTGTATTTATGTATATCAAAAGTAATAAATATGATAGAAAAATTACCTTTGTTGGTGTAACAGTATCTATTGTTGTCATAAGATTTAGTGGAGGCTCAGTGATAATAAAGGATGATTGTACATGTGATTTTTGATTGATCAGGTCCTCAAGATAGGCTTCATTTTTATTGCACCTAAAACAAGTGTAAAAATACTTAGTTTTTATTAAATATATTGACAAATAAAATAAAAAATACATTAATATTGAAATTATAAATTTAGTAGTATATATTTTACCAATCACGCAAAATCTGCACCTCAGGTACATTAGGGTTGATCATGAGGGAA
Source organism: Humulus lupulus (assembly GCF_963169125.1). NCBI lineage: Eukaryota > Viridiplantae > Streptophyta > Magnoliopsida > Rosales > Cannabaceae > Humulus > Humulus lupulus. Next base: position 20,751,435 of record NC_084797.1, on the reverse strand, counting down.
GTACCTATTTTTGTTGATAATGATATTTCTGATATTATAATAAATATTCCATAAGATTAATATTTATTATGTCCAACAATGTAATAAATTTAATAAATACATTTTAGTGATATAAGAGCAATAAATAAAAATAATATGTTATACCTATTTCATCAATAAAACTTGAAAAATTAGATTTTTAGTTTGTAATGCAACAATTATGTAGGAATACCTATGAGAATAGAAAAAATATATCTTCATTAAACATAAAGCCTAAGGAAAAATATTTCTTTTCTATTTTCAAATATATTAATTAATTTCTACTAAGCTAAGATGCAATTTTTAATTTCTATTAAGCTAAGATGCAATTTTTAAAGTAAACAGATATTGTGCTATTATATAGGTGTCAGATATTGTGCTATTAAAGTAAATAGATATTGTAGTATTATATATGCAATTTTTAAAGTAAATAGATATTGTGCTATTAAAGTAAACATATATGTGCTATTATATATAACAATAAATTAGTGTGAAAATCACTGACCATTGAAGGATGTAACTTTCAAACGCATTGCAAGAATGATAGGTTTGGTGCTGATTATATCTTCAATTGCAACACAGTCAATTGTGGCAAATTGATCCTAGCAAGTCAGTAATATTGGCTTCTCCCTGTTGGTGAATAATTATTAGTTATTTATAGAATTAAATGAAGGAAATATTTATATGAGTAATATAATTATAATTCTCTTACTCTTGATTAAGAAGTATTATTTCTTGTATTTCCTGTAAATTGTTCCTAATGTATACTTGTTTTTTGGGATTGAGGATTATTGCAACTGCCAGAAGATCTAGAGCAAAAGAAATCAAAATAATTAATTGTTGTTTATATTAGGAAAATATAATATAAATAAAGAGAAAATAGAAAAATAATTCATTTTACCAATTGAGGTCGTTTGATCCATATGGCGGGGCAAATCACGAAAAGGAGTGAAATTGTAATATGCCATTGTGTGCATTGTGTTGTCTTCAACTTCTTCAAGCAAAGTTTGTCTAGTAATCACCCATTCATATTGATTGTCTACGACTCGGTATAGTGCCTTGTTTTCTTTCACTTGTACGTTTGATATGTAATATTTGTTGAAGATGATCAGTCTGTTCTCAAACGTATCAATCTCCCTATCATAGATAGTTACTTGTACTCTTGTACCCTAAAGAAATAAAGAAAATAATGAATTAAAATATTTGAGAATGAGAAAGCAGAAAATTAAAGAAAGAGGAAACAAAAATTTTCATATAATTAAATTGTTTAACTTACCTGTGAATCGCAAAAAATTAAATTCATGTATTTTTTGGTAGTATACTAAGCAGTTTTCCGCATTCCTTTCTGTTGACACCGTTTTTCGTCAACAGTGAAAGAAGAGCACGTAAACAACAAACAATAATGACCAATTAAAAGGTAACAACACAAAACACAATTTTTACGTGGTTCATCAGTTAAATCTGCCTAGTCCATGAGTCTCTGTTATTAAACTCAAGATTATCTCTGAAAATTATTAAGCATGAATTCTTCAGAGTTTTCTCTCAAGGTTCAGAATTTCCATCCATTACAATGGTGCATGACCTCTCTATTTATAGAGAAGGTTGCAGAATACTATCCCACATATTTTGGGTAGTTACTCTTTTTGGTGTAAATAAAATAAATGGCTTTAAATGCCTGTAATCCGATATAAAAGGAAACGTCCCCTGAAGACCAGGTGGCGTATAACAAATCGAATAATATCCCATGATTTTATGGGATTTACAATAATAAATGCAGAACACGTCTCTTTTAAACAACACTTATAGATATTCAAAGTCATTATCATATATCTCCAAGGCCTTAATCTCCCAGGTTTCTCATCTGCTTTCGAGCTAATGACATCTCCCGAGGTCACATGGCTTCGAGGTCGCACGTGTGTCAGGCTCGGACCCCTTGATCCGAGGTCTTCCCTGAGGATAGATGCATCTCGGGAGCTACCCTTCGAGATCGTGAATATTTCGAGGTCACCACATTCTAGGTCGTCCCAGCCTTGTAGGCTCGACATTTAGTCCTGGAGCATACTTCAAGCTTTACGAGTTCATTTCGTTGTGAATCCAACTTTCGAGGTCACATTTAACATGGCCCGAAATCTGGGTATAACATCTTGCCCCCTCAAAAGTATTTGTTCGAATCCTAAGAGAAGGAAACTTTTGAACTACTTTCTTCGAGAACCGTACCATCATACACTTGAAAATGGACACGTGTCAGTTGGGTATTGCTCATTTTTGGTACTTGAGTACCTTGGAAATATACCCACGATCATTCGTCTGTCACCTTTTTGGCCCCATCATGTCGCTGCCCCCTAACCGTTGGATATTATGAGGATTCTAGCCAATGGCCCAGATTAATCCTCTTCATCACTTCTCTCCCTTTATATACCCAAGGTCTTCTTCTTCCCATTTTACACGCATCAGAAACAAAGAAAAGGAAAGGACGAAACCAGAGGCCATCCCAGAGAACCCCTTTCTCGTGCATGTTTTCTCAGCTGAAAAGACAAAGAATTTCCAGTTTATTCAAGTCCGTGAGCTCACATTTGCAACCCCTCCTTCAGTCAGCAATTTCTCTGCAATCGCCATTATTGTGTAAGTGTGCAATCTTTGTTTTCCCTTTTACCAGTTTTTGTTCGTACTGTTCTTGCTGTGTCTTGTTATTTCTGGGAATGCGCTGATATATTTCCTTAGTATTATATGCTAGGGAGTTTTTGATCAATAGGCTTCTACATTTACGTTCCCATACTAGGCGTTGAATCTCTGGTTTCAAATCCAGTTTCTGTGTAGAACAAACCCAAACATGGTTTCTTCATTTTTGGGTTTTCAAAATTTAGAAAATGTATCTTGCACACCAAGATATTTGGATACACAATCTTGGTTTTTAAACACGATAACCCACGTTACCTTTTCTGAATAACCGCCATCTTTTTTCCCTGATATTTCAGGATTTCCAAAAAATTATGTCCACTCTCCTCCTTTTTCCTGTAGAATACATGTTCTGATTCTTTTATAGGGTTTTAGTATCGAGCTCGTTTCGTCCACAAGACCCAAGCTTGTCCTGTCAAGCTCGTAACCTTTGAACTCTTGCATGCATGGCCCTCACCATTTTTTCTTTCTCGCTAGATGTCACAGAATTTGGAAAGACAGTGGGGGTCGTTGCTGGCAATCCTTTACGAGCCAAAAACCCCGAGCCCAGAATCGCTGTTCACCCGGAATCAACGTCAGATACGGGAGTACGAGCTTGCGCGTGAGCGGGAGGATATTCGAGCTCATTATCGCCGCCAAATAGACGAGGTCATAGAGGGGAAGAGGAGAACTCTTCGGGAGGCCCTTTATCCAGAATCTAATTCAGGGCCTAGGCCGATTCCCCTCGACCCTGCACTAAAGGTCACTGTCGCATTCAATCCAGGAGAACTCCAATTTTCACTAATGGGGGAGCCTTCTACCTCACAGCCGAGGAAAGAATTGTTCGAGGCCGAGCACTATTAGAGCTCGGTCACCTCGACTAGTCAGATAACTGACATCTTGGCCCTCCATGGCCTCAGCTTGTCAGGTTCTTTGAAGTGTTGAGCTCCGGCCGACCACGAACGAAGCTGTTTCGCCCCTGGGGGCCGCGACGCCAGGCTGAAATACGCGGCATGGAGCTAGGAACATATGAGGGCGGGGGCACTGTTGCCTTTGAAGTCTTTTTTCAAGGACTTCACGGATTTCATTGGGTTGGCTCCGTTCCAGCTCAACACCAATTCTTATAGGGTGCTGTCTGCCCTGAGGTCGCTATACCACGAGCTGTTGTGGGAAGGGCCTTCGCCCCAAGAGATTTTATATCTCTTTTGTCTGAAAAGCAACCCCTCCCGAGCTCGGGGAGGAGATGGCTTTTATTATCTTTCGAGCTATCCCAAAGAGAAGAAGGTCTTTGAAGATCTTCCCAATCATCCGCCTGATTTCAAAAAGGCCTTCTTCTGGACAGACGGTCTGTCCCCGTCTCGACACTACTCGTTCAGGCGGATTCGTAAGTATTCCCATTATCTTTATCTATGTGCTCGAGATTTTAGCTCTTAGATCCGTACTTAGTTGGAATGTGTTTTGCTTTTCAGCTAATTTTCAACGTTCCACTCCTGATGAGACAATGAAGGGACATAAGGAGACCTTGCTCCAACTCCCTCATGGTAGGAGGTCTCTCCTGTACCTTTTACATGAGGATAAGCTCCGAAAATGCAGACTTTTGGGGGAGGGCCAGTCTACTTCTGACTGGTCAAATAAAAAGTATGAACACTGGGAGCAGGTGCCGCTACCCATAAGCGTCCTACCTCCGAGGAGAGAGGTGAGGTCCCCACTTCCAGTTCGCATAAGGAGTCCGCCATCGGGGAACGAGGCTAATGACGAAGCCTCAAGCTCAGACTCGGATGAAGGTAAAGCCCTCCACACTTCGAGAATGTGGTCCCCCACCTTACTAAGGCATAAGCCCAATAGGTTAGTCTCATGCCCACAGGATAGGTACCACTTCTACATATGGAGTTGGGTAGACGACTGGGTCCATAGGTTTGATAGTGGGCTCGGGAAGTATGACACCATGTATACTTCGGACGAGGAGTGGAACGGGATAGCTGTCCAATACGGGACCAACAATTATAGGGACCTTTCGAGGTTATCGCCCACCTATAGGGAAGGTACTCCCCCTGCTTCTTCTGAAGATGGGGGAATTTCATGGTCCCCGAGCTCTAGCTCGGGGAAGAGTTCCAGTTAGGTCTTTTCTTCACTTGGTTTTTTATTTATTTTTTCTTTCCAAGCTTATTACCATTATGTCTAACTTCGATTGGAACTGCGCAGGTGCCATGGACCTCGATCTCGACACTGTGCTTTTTAGCGATGATGGGGCTGGAGCTCAGAAGAGTAAACGCCCGAGAGCCTCGCGGAGGCCCGACCGACTCTCCAAGATCCCTAGGCGCCACGAGAAAACCTCGACGGCTCAGACTACTGCGAGCACAACCGAGGAGCCAATTGTCCAGGTTGATGCGTCTGGCTCAACCGTGCCCATCTCGCTTCCTCCGACCGATACTCAAATAACAGTCGGTCGGCCTCCGAAGAAACCTTCTATCTCCAAGGTTCAGCTGCCGACGGCCCGACCTCATATTGAGGAGTTCGTGCTTGATGGCGCCGCTGGGACCCAAGGGGCTGTACTCAGCTTGGATGTCCTCTCTCGAGTGGGTCAGAGCTTTTCAGGCTTTGGCGCCGACCATTGGGACCTTGTGCACAAAGCCTCGGACTGCAATACTCTTTATGATAAGAGTATCGAACTCACTGCCGCGGTAGCCTTCGCAACTCTCCTTTAAATGTTTGTGTCTCAGCCCGCGATCTAACTCGTTCTTTGTATTCCAGGCCCTTGTCGTTTCAGCACAGCTTAACTATAAGCTGACTAACGAGGTGCACACGAGCATGTCTCTGGCCCAAAAGTCGAAGGACCTCCAGCTTAAGATGGCTGACGAACTCAAGGACTCGAAGATCGAGCTTGAAAAAGTGAAGACCCATCTCGCGGAGCTGGAGAAGGTGAAAGCCGAGCTCGAACAGGCGAAGACTCGTCTTGCCGAGCTTGAGAAGACCAATGCTAAGCTCGAGGAGGACAAAGCTGCTACCTTTGACATCATGGAAAGCGAGAAGGCCCGCCTCCTGGACGAGTTTAAAGAGCAGAAGGAGAAGGTGGTCGACCAGACCATGTACAAAATTTGGGTTGATAATGCCGACCTCGACACCAGCTTCCTGGGTCCTCTCGAGGCCAAGTACGTTGAGCGGTGGAATGCCCGTCTTGAGGCAAGTGAAGCTGCTCAGGAGGATAGTCACGCTATTCGTCCTGGGGGTTCTGGTGCTACTGATGCTGAGAAGGCCAAGGAGACTCCTCCTTCTTAAATCTGATCTCGGGGAAACCACATATTGGGGCTGCGTCCCCTTATTTTTGTAACTATTTTAATTTATGCCCATGGGGCTAATACAATTTCTTTTAACATTGACTTTTATATGCTTTACATTTCTTGGCTCGAAATATTTTGCACATTTTATATGGATGAGTCATTTATGTTTATTTATTCATACAAACATATTATGGATTTAATCTCGAAACTCGATGCATTCATGCATAGTTTGTTCAAATTATCCTCTTCCGACCTCGTTATTCATCAAAGTCGGATGTTACTTTAACCATGAACTCAAAAGTACTATACGGTATGTAACGTGAATGGTTTGGTTATATCTTTTTTTTTTTTTGCTTAGTTACTTTTCCTCGTCCTCGGTTTTTATTCCAAGGTTAAGAGATTGAAACTATTTTTCTTTAAGATATTCCAGCCTCGATCTCGACTTATCCCGAAGTAGGTTTAGCTTCCTACTTATCGTCGACTAGTTTTTTGGCTGGTTTTTTCCAAACCTGTTAAGTTTGCACATCTGGTTAACTCCAAACATTTTCTGTTTTTTATAATTCGGTTATGTCCGAACTATCTAAGCTCGCGTATCTAGTTGTATCCAAATACTTCATGTTTTTGATAACTCGGTTATGTCTGAACTATCTAAGCTCGCGTATCTAGTTATATCCAAATACTTCATGTTTTTGATAACTCGGTTATGTCCGAACTATCTAAGCTCGCGTATCTGGTTATATCCAAATACTTCATGTTTTTGATAACTCGGTTATGTCCGAACTATCTAAGCTCGCGTATCTGGTTATATCCAAATACTTCATGTTTTTGATAACTTGGTTATGTCTTAACTATCTAAGCTCGCGTATCTGGTTATATCCAAATACTTCATATATTTTTTATTTTTTAAGCTGATGGTATATATACCAATGATGCCCCCTTAATATCCTATGAGTGTGACCATAGGTTATTAAATTAAGGGAGATTGCAAAAATAAAAAATAAAGAGAGATAATATACTGAACGAAATAAATCTTTATTTGATGGAAATCAAAAAGCAAATAAACTAATACAAATAGAAACTCATGGTTATAGGCAACACTTTTCCTACACTACTGATAGTAAGGTCTAAGGTGTTCGCCATTCCATGCTCGTGGTACCAGGCTCCCGTCCAATCTCGCAAGTTTGTACACACCGGGGCGGATGATCGACTCTATCTGGTAAGGTCCTTCCCAATTCAGCCCGAGCACCCCAGCTGCTGGATCTCGCGTTGCCAAGAATACATGTCTTAACACCAGATCTCCCATTCTGAACTTTCGATCTCGAACCCTTTTGTTGAAATACCTGGTAGTTCGTTGCTGGTAAGCAGCGTTTCTCAGCTGAGCCTCTTCTCTCTTTTCTTCAATCAAGTCTAAAGATTCCTTGAGCTGAGTATGGTTTGAACTTTGATCGTAAATCTGAGTTCGGATCGTTGGGATTTCGACCTCGATGGGCAACATTGCCTTGCAGCCGTATGCTAGAGAGAATGGGGTATGCCCTATTGAGGTTCGAGCTGTGGTCCTATATCCCCAAAGGACTTGGGGCAATTCTTCGGGCTACCGTCCCTTCGCTTCCTCCAACTTTTTCTTCAGAGAACTTTTGAGAGTTTTGTTTACAGCCTCGACCTGGCCATTCGCTTGAGGGTGGGCTACTGATGAGAAACTCTTTATTATGTCGTTCTTTTCACAAAAGTTGGTGAACAAGTCGCAATCGAACTGGGTTCCATTGTCGGATACGAGCTTCCTTGGTACCCCATATCGGCACACGATGCTTTTTACCACGAAATCAAGGATCTTTTTTGAAGTTATAGTCGCCAATGGTTCAGCCTCCGTTCACTTTGTGAAGTAATCCACAGAGACCACAGCATATTTTACTCCGCCCTTGCCGGTCGGGAGAGAGCCTATAAGGTCGATGCCCCATACCCTGAAAGGCCATGGGGAAGTCAACATGGTTAACTCGGATGGTGGAGCTTGGGGTATCGTGGCGAATCTCTGGCATTTGTCGCATTTCTTCACGTATTCGAAAGAATCCGTTTTTTATGGTTGGCCAGAAATATCCTTGGCGTATGATCTTCTTGGACAGGCAAGCCCCCCGGTGTGATCTCCGCAAAATCCTTCATGAATTTCTTCAATGATCTTCTTAGCTTCGGGAGGGGTTACGCACCTAAGTAACGGCATGGAATATCCCCTTCTGTATAACTTTCCGTCCAAAATGGTATAACGGGAAAGTTGATACATCAACTTTCGAGCCTGGTTCCGATCTTTTGGGAGGACTCCACTTTCGAGATAATCAACTATTGGGGTCATCCAGGTCGGCTCTGTTTCGATCATACACACATCTTCCTCTTCTGGCTCATTAATGCTAGGTGCTGATAGGTGTTCTATGGGTACAACATTCAGCTCCTCATTTTCGGTGGATGTGGCAAGTCGAGCTAAGGCATCTGCATTTGAGTTCCGTTCTCGGGGAACCTGTTCGATTGCGTAAAACTCAAAATGCTCTAATGCGGATTTTGCCTTCTCCAGATAAGCTGCCATCCTTGTGCCACGAGCCTGGTATTCTCCTAGGATTTGGTGAACCATGAGCTGGGAGTCACAGTAGCAATGTATAGCTCTAGCTTTGAGCTCCTTTGCTACACGAAGTCCCGCGAGTAAAGCCTCGTATTCGGCCTCATTATTCGACGCTTTAAAGCCAAATCTTAAGGCAGAATGAAATCTGCTCCCTGTGGGGGTAACCAAAATGACCCCTGCCCCCGTTCCATTTTCATTTGATGAGCCGTCGACGTAAAGTTTCCACAGCTCGTGGGCCGTGGTTATTACATTGTCGTCGGCTATTCCAGTACATTCCACTATAAAGTCCGCCAATGCCTGTGCCTTAATGGTCGTTCTTGGGTGGTAGGTGATCTCGAACTGTCCGAGCTCAACAGCCCATTTAAGAAGTCGACCTGAAGCTTCTGGTTTAGACAAGACTTGTCTAAGCGGTTGATCAGTCAGCACATGGATGGGATGCGCCTGAAAGTAGGGGCGGAGTTTGCGAGATGAATGAATTAAACTGAGCGCGAGTTTCTCCATCAATGGGTACCTTGACTCTGCCCCTAGTAATCTTTTGCTAATGTAGTAAACGGGTCTTTGCACCTTCTCTTCTTCTCGAACGAGCACTGCGCTTATCACGTGTTCGGTGGTTGAAAGGTATAGGTACAGTATTTATCCCGTTTCAGGTTTCGATAGGATGGGTGGTTCTGCAAGGTGGTTTTTGAGCTCCTGAAAAGCCAGCTCGCATTCCTCCGTCCATTCAAATTTCTTACCTCCCCTTAATAAGTTAAAAAATGGAAGACCACGGTCCGTAGATTTCGAGATGAATCTGCTTAGGGCTGCCATCCTGCCAGTCAAGCTTTGGACATCTTTGTGCCTCCGAGGTGAGGGCATGTCAATCAGGGCCTTGATCTTGTCGGGGTTAGCCTCGATTCCACGAGAGTTTACAATAAAGCCAAGAAATTTTCCCGAAGACACCCCAAAAGTGCACTTCTGAGGATTTAGCTTCATGTTATACTTCCTGAGCACGCCGAAACACTCTTCGAGGTCATCAACATGGTTCTTGTTGAGTTGAGACTTGACAAGCATGTCATCAACATAAACCTCCATGTTGTTCCCTATTTGTTCTGAAAACATCATGTTTACGAGCCGCTGGTATGTGGCTCCAGCATTCTTGAGCCCGAATGGCATGACATTATAGCAGTATTGCCCTTTATCCGTGATGAAGCTCGTATGTTCTTGGTCAGGGGAATGCATGGGAATCTGGTTATATCCAGAATAAGCATCCATGAACGACATCAGGCCATGCCCCGCCGTGGCATCCACGAGCTGGTCAATCCTTGGTAACGGAAAACAGTCTTTTGGGCAAGCTTTGTTGAGGTCTGAGTAATCAATACAGGTTTGCCACGTCCCGTTAGGCTTTGGGACCAACACCAGATTGGCTACCCAGTCAGGGTAAAAGGCATCCCTAATGAATCGGTTTGCCTTTAACCTGTCGACCTCCTCCTTTAGTGCCTTATTTCTATCTTCGTCCAGTTGTCTTCGCTTTTGTTGCTTCGGGGGAAAGCTTTTGTCTATGTTCAGTGCGTGGCTTGCCACATTCGGGCTTATCCCTACCATGTCTGAGTGCGACCACGCGAAGACATCCTGGTTTTTCTTCAAAAAGCAAATTAATTGCTATTTTGCCTCATCTTGGAGGTGTTTTCCGACCTTCACCTTCTTCGAGCTCCTCTAAAGGTTCGAGGTCAACTTTCTCCTCAATCCTTGGATCAATCTCTAAGACCGTTCCATCTTTGTTTTGTACGATGACGAGTGCTTGTGCGCTCGTCTGCTTCTTTCCCCTCAAGGAGATGTTGTAGCATTCCCTCCCTGCTAATTGGTCTCCCTTTAATGTTCTGACCCCGCTAGGGGTTGGGAACTTAAGGGCCAGATTCCTTACTGATGAAACTGCCCCCAGCCCAACCAGGGCGGGTCTCCCGAGCAGCACATTGTAGGCTGATGGTAAGTCTACTACCACGAACTCCAACATCTTGGTTGCCGAGACTGGGTAGTCTCCCAAGGTCACTGGGAGCTCGATGGATCCCATGCAGGCGGTTCCTTCTCCTGAAAAGCCATACAAAGTAGTTGCACACGCTTTCAGGTTGCGAAGGGAGAGTCCCATCTTCTCGAGGGTTGCTTTGTAAAGAATGTTGACTGAGCTCCCATTATCTATGAGAACTCGGTGGACCCTTTTGTTGGCCAGCTGAAGAGTAATGACCAGCGGATCGTGGTGAGGAAACTGGACATGGGATGCGTCTTCCTCGGTGAAGGTTATTGGCTGTGTCTCAATCCTCTGGCTTTTTGGAGCCCTAGGTTCGGGTTCATAAGGAGACCCGTCCCTAGTCTTCAGCTCGTTAACATATCTCTTTTGGGCGTTCCTGCCCACTCCTGCGAGATGAGGCCCTCCCGAGATGGTTATTACATCCTCTCCATCTATTGGTGGGGGCCTGTCTTCTTCCCGAGATCGGGAACTATTGTTCTGTGTCGTTGAAGGCGCGGCTACTCTCTGGCTCGCGGCCGCCTGACTAGTATTATGGTTTTTGACATATTGCCGGAAGTAACCTCTCGAGATCAATCCTTCGATCTCGTCCTTCAGTTGTCGACATTCATCGGTTGTGTGGCCGGTGTCTCTGTGAAATCGGCAATACTTACTGGAGTCCCTCTTGGACTTTTGATTTCGCATCGGGTCCGGACGCCTAAATGGGACCTGGTTTTCATTAGCCAGGTATATGTTCTCCCGAGACTCATTGAGCTCGGTGTATACTCTATACACGGAGAAATATCTATCCCCTTTCTTTTTCTTTCCTCCCTCGGCTTCAGGCTTACTTCCTTCGTTCTTTTTCCTCTTGGAGGGGTTCTCCGTGGCAGGCTTTGGAGCTGCTGGGTCCGCCGAGGTTAAGGCAGAGTCGATGTTTATCGTTGTAGTTTCGGGCTGGGAAGTCGCGTTGAGCGTCGACCTCGCTTCCTCTACATTGACAAACCTCTGCGCTCGTCTGTTAAACTCGGTTATGGATCTTACCGGTTTCCTTTGCATGTCGTCTCAAAGGGCACTTCCCGGCATTACGCTAGCTCGGACAGCCATTAGGTGCCCACTGTCATCCACGTCCCGAGCTTGGGTGACTTCCAGATTAAATCTTGTTAAGTAACTTTTTAGCGTTTCGCCCGGTTGTTGCCGGACGTTAGTTAGGGTGGATGCCTCTGGTTTGACCCCCATCATTGCTCTGAACTGCTTCTTAAAGTCTTTAGACAACTGCTCTCAGGAAGTTATTGAGTGTCTCTTATATTTTTCGAACCAACTTTTGGCAGGTCCTGTCAATGATGCTGGAAACAACATGCACCTGAGATCGTAACCCACGTTACTGGCTCTCATGATAGTGTTGAACGTGCTCAGGTGACTGCACGGGTCGGTCTTTCCTTCAAACGTTGCGACGTGAGGGATCCGGAACCCTTGAGGAAATGGAGTATTGGAAATATGAGGAGCAAATGGTTCGAGCTCCTCGTCAGAGTCTTCATACCGATCATTCCTTTGCTCGTTTTTCAAAAGCTTAAAAGCCTTTTCAAGCTGGTCAATTCTTTCTTGGACTGGATCCACAGGAGGCGCCGTCTGGAATCGGCTGTCATCGATCATAATTCCAGGCTCGCGTCTCCGCAAGGGATCTCTACACCTATTCAAGCGATTCCTCAAGTCCGGATTCATTTGGTCACCATTACCCCGACTCTGATTCAGGTGATCTCGCAGGTCGTGACGATTTTTGTGACTTCCGGTATTCTTATGACCTCGATCATGCTTACTAACCGACCTGGTATCTCCGGACTCATCACTGGTAAAACTCATTGGTTGGTTATTTCGTGATGGATTCTTCCCACGTCGCCTCGTCTCCACCGTGCGAGACTAAGACGTTTGACTTTTCTCAGATGGGGCGCCTCTCCGCTCCTGGAAAGCCTCCCTGTTTCCTTGTCTTCCCCCCGCACGCCCTTCGTCCTAATCTCGAACGGGCTAAGCGTTCCTGCGGGGGGGGGGGGGGGGGGGGCGAAGGATATCTTATGGGTGATGGAGGGAAATGTATAGGCGACGGTGGCTGCCACCCATGCGGCCTAGAGGGTCCAGAATTTTCCCAAGATGGGTCGGTCGCATTTGGTACGCTCCCAGGTATCTGAGTCCGAGCCTCTGCAGGGGTTCGGTTATTCTCAATTCCTGCAGGCACTTCCACAGGCGGGTTAGCCGGGGCCCGAGCTCGAGTACTTCTCTGGGGCCTAGGTGGAGCGGATGGCTCTGCTGGTGCCGGAGGTTGAGTCTCCTTGTGGCAGCGTCTTTTCGTGGACGCCCACGAGGTCTACGGGGAGGAACATGCACGTCCCTTGGAGGAGGGACTGGGTTTTCGCACAGAGGCGGGGGCTGAGCCACCTGCGCCTCTGCGGCTATCCTTGTCAACTCCTCATTCCGTTTGTTGGCCTCTACTAACAGCTGCTTCAATTGCCGGTTTTCAAGTTCTACGATAGGAACATACCGCTCAGGATTGTAATACATATCCTCATCCCTTGGTGGAGGAGGTGGTCCCCGGGAATCAGAAGACCCACTTCTCTCTTCAACATCCGGGTTCTCCATTGGCTGTTTTCCAGGACGTCTTGGGTAATTTTCTTCAGGTGTGTTCTGATTGTTAGTGGCCATGACTTTTCAGGGATGAATGCTTAAGGCTCTCAATGAAAGCACCAAACTGTTGATGCCGTTTTTCGTCAACAGTGAAAGAAGAGCACGTAAACAAAAAACAGTAATGACCAATTAAAAGGTAACAACACAAAACACGATTTTTACGTGGTTTAGCAGTTAAATCTGCCTAGTCCACGAGTCTCTGTTATTAAACTCAAGATTATCTCTAAAAATTCTTAAGCATGAATTCTTCAGAGTTTTATCTCAAGGTTCAGAATTTCCATCCATTACAATGGTGCATGACCTCTCTATTTATAGAGAAGGTTGCAGAATACTATCCCACATATTTTGGGTAGTTACTCTTTTTGGTGTAAATAAAATAAATGGCTTTAAATGCCTGTAATCCGATATAAAAGTAAACGTCCCCTGAAGACCAGGTGGCGTATAACAAATCGAATAATATCCCATGATTTTATGGGATTTACAATAATAAATGCAGAACACGTCCCTTTTAAACAACACTTATAGATATTCAAAGTCATTATCATATATCTCCAAGGCCTTAATCTCCCAGGTTTCTCATCTGCTTTTGAGCTAATGACATCTCCCGAGGTCACATGGCTTCGAGGTCGCACGTGTGTCAGGCTCGGACCCCTTGATCCAAGGTCTTCCCTGAGGATAGATGCATCTCGGGAGCTACCCTTTGAGATCGTGAATATTTCGAGGTAACCACATTCGAGGTCGTCCCAACCTTGTAGGCTCGACATTTAGTCCTGGAGCATACTTCAAGATTTGCGAGTTCATTTCGTTGTGAATCCAACTTTCGAGGTCACATTTATCATGGCCCGAAATCTGGGTATAACACTTTCTCTATAACAATCACTTTAGCTTTCCATTTTGTGTCGGTTGGTAAAATATCTTTGATGAATTTCTCTTGTATTTCCATTGAAACCTAAGAGTGGTGGTTGATATGTTTATTATAATAATATCATTCAAAGATTTAAAGATATGAAAGAGCCCAATCAATTTATGTATTTAGTAATGTGAACAAAAAAAGACAGAGAAGAAAACAAAATTATATTGCATAAGAGATGAGAATTCAATCATACAACTGGAATAATAGAACTAACAAAAGAAAAATATCATTACCATAAAGCCTACATGATGTTCTTAGCTCAAAAAGATAAAGCAGTTTGGATGGTTAATGGAGATGAAAATACTCACATCTTTCATGCTTCTCTTAAGACTAGGAGAATACATAATAGGATTATGTCCATCAAGACTGAGGCAGGGATTTGGGTCGACTCTCCTACAGATATAAAAAAGGTTTTTTTGGATTATTATCAAGGCTTGTTGGGGACAGTTATGATGCACAGGAAAAAGGTGTCTCGGTCAATCATGAAGCTAGGACCAGTTCTAAATGCAGCTCTTATTCAGACTCTCACAACAGATTTTTCAACTCAGGAGGTTAAGGATGTTATGTTTGCAATACCAGGTTTGAAAGCCCCATGCCCAGATGGATATAGCAGCTACTTTTACCAAGATAATTGGAATCTGGTGGGTTCGGAGGTTACTACAGCTGTGTTATCCTTCCTTAATTCGGGTAAACTACTTAGGGAGATTAATAACACAACCATTACACTCATTCCCAAGCATATTTTCCCTAATACTGTGTGTGATTTCAGACCCATTGCATGTTGTAATGTTATATATAAAGCAGCTTCCAAGATGATATGCTCAAGACTCCGGAAAGTTCTACCTGAAATAATTGCAGAAAATCAAGGGGGATTTGTTCATTGTAGATATATAGCTTACAATATCATGATCTGTCAAGATTTAGTTTGGCATAATGGGAGACAAAGTTGTAGGCCAAGTTACATGATCAAATTGGATTTGAGGAAAGCATATGATACTATAGAATGGGACTTTATTGAAGAGATGCTCACTGTTTTTCAATTTCCCCAGAAATTTATACAGCTCATCATGGTTTGTGTTCGAACTCCCAGGTTGTCATTGATGATTAATGGCTCACTGAATGGATATTTTGAGGCTAAAAGAGGATTGAGGCAAGGAGATCCTATGTCTCCCTTGTTATTTGTACTTGTTATGGAATATCTATCTAGGATTATGCTTAAAGTTAGCTCTTCTCCAGGCTATAAATTCCATGATAGGTGTGCTAGTTTGAAGCTGAATCATCTATGTTTTGCTGATGACATATTATTATTCAGTCATGGAGACTTTATATCTATCCTTTGGATGCTTAGGGGGCTCAAGCTATTCTCCAAGACATCGGGACTCTTTCCAAATGAGGCTAAATCTGCAATATATTGCAGTGGTATGATTGAATCTGAGATTGACAGAGTGGTGAAGGCCTCGGGATTCATTCGATCTTCATTACCATTCAGGTATTTGGGTATTCCTATCTGTTCTAAATGCATATCTAATGCTGAATGTGGGATCATTCTAGAAAAAATGGTAGCTAGGATTAAGCAGTGGAGTTCTAGGAATTTATCATACAGTGCTAGAGCCACATTGATCAATTCGGTTTTACTGTCAATACACTCTTATTGGGCTCAAATAATGGTGATGCCAAAACAGCTATTGAAGGATATAGAAACAATTTGCATGGCCTTTCTTTGGAAGGGAGTGGAAGAAGCTCATGGTCCAGGATTAGTTGCTTGGTCCACTGTTTGTACTCCAAAATCTGCAGGAGGGTTAGGCTTCAGGAAAATCTTGGAATGGAATATTGCTGCATTAGGGAAATACGTATGGGTAATAGCTTATAAAAAGGATAACCTTTGGGTAAAGTGGATACATAGCATCTATTTGAAAAAGATGGACTGGTGGGCTTACACAGTGCAGCAAAATTGCAGCTGGTATTGGAAGAAATTTTTTGAAATTAAGGATGTCTTTAGAGCTACAATGGACAGATCAGCTTTCATGGCAACGAAATATAGTATCCAATCTGGGCATGCAGTACTATATGACCAACATACCAAGGTTCAATGGAGTAAATATGTCTGGGAGAGATGCAGTATTCCGAAACATAGATACATTCTTTGGCTAACTTTGCACCAGAAGTTGAGAACCAGAGAGTATCTCAGTAAACACTGGCAGGCAATGGACACAGTATGCTTGCTGTGTGGAGATCACAATGAAGAGATTTCTCATCTATTCTTTCAATGTACTTACAGCAAAATCTGTCTTGTGAAGATGAAGGAGTGGATTGGTTGCCGAGCACAAACAGAGAACTATCACACTTTATTGCAATGGATTTCCAAAGCAAAACATCTCAGCAAACTCAGCATAGGCTTTTACATAGCTGCTGTTTCTGCACTAGTATACCATATATGGAGGGTCCGAAATGATGTCTTGTGGTCATCTAAGATTTGGCATGTAAATCATACTATAGAGGTCATTAAAAGAGAGTTAAAGTTGAGACTCACTGTATCAATGTACAAGGGGAAACAAAATAGGGATAAAGAATGGATTCACAAATTGTAAAGTTGGATACATGGATTGAAAGTCACATAGGGGTAGAAGGAAATCCATAAGTGTACATGATTTGATTATGATTTGATTTTGAGCAATACAATGATTCTTATTCACAAAAAAAAAAAAAAAAATTTAACAGATGCAAGAGGTTGTGAAATTAAAATGTTTAATGATTGTTTGGAGACAACTTCATATTAGAAATAGTTACAAAATAATAAGCATAATTTGTAAATTTTAATATATGAAACTAATAAAGTATAGTCAGTATAATATATATAACTTAATGATATATATACATATATAAATGTAATTATATAATGTTGATAAATATGAAGGAGAAGTGGATGAGTGATTTTAAATGTAAATGGAAAAATCAACACCTAGTATATATGTTGGGGGCATTTTAAATATCACTAAAAATGAAACTAATAATGTAATTAAAATTTTAAAATTTAAGTAAAACATCCAAACCATAGTTTAAGAATAATTGAAACTATTGTACAATTATGTAAATACTCTAATGAAAACAAAATCTGAGAAAAATGGTAAGAGAATAATAAAAAAAAAACTTCTGCAACTGAATTAGTAATAATTTTTTACTCTGTTTAAAACAACTAATACAGAATGCACTAAGAACATGTTTTATAATCAGTATACAAATGAATTGTAAAGGGTAATGATTTTCAAAGATGTAAGGAACTCAAAAATTTGGCCTTTCCTTTTCAATATAAACTCATGGTTTTCATTCATTCATTAAGAACAACGATCAAAGATCTCTTACAATAGCTCTTGATAAGCTCAAACGACAAATCTATCTCTACAAGACGAGCACTAACAATGGCATCAATAGCCAACAAGATCAGTTTTTTAATGGCATAGAAGCCTAAGCCATGGTCAACAATAATAATCAAATTATGAAAGATCGTTAAAGGAAAAAACCAGAGGTATTTGCTATCAAAACCCAAATTATAAAGCTATTTTTCAACAAAAAAAGTATTCTATACATATCATTTTTTATAGAATAAAATAAATATAAGTAAATTAGGAAATTAATTAAAAGATTGAATAGAAATCTTACTTCTCACAAATCTTCAATTGAAGCCCCAGCTGCTGAAATGCCCAGAATCCTACAAAAATATATAGAAGAATTATAATACCTATCAAAGAGAATAAAGAAGCAAAATAAAATAAAGAGGTAAAGAATAAAGTCATTATTTTTTTTCACTCTATTTATTGAAATAGAAGAGAAGTAATCCATGGAAAATGTGAAATAAAATTCACGGAGCCCTAAAATGACCTTTTATCTTCAACTTAGTTTTTGAATGCTGAGAAAAAGTTTTGAAATGCAGAGAAAAATGAGTAAATAAAGATAAAGAGGAAAGACAAAAAAGATATATAAAATGAATACTTTATAGAAATTAAATTGTGTTAAAATTTGTTGTAGTGAAAATAATGATAAGTAAAGTGTACTGTGCATATTTGACACGTTTTGATTTAACTTTTTTTTTTTTTCAGGAAATGTTTTTATTTGCTTCATCACTAAGATACTAATATTTTAATAATAATTATGATATAGGGAATATTCCTTCACTAAGGAATATTCCTTCACTTATTGAATATCACGACTTCTATATATACTATAGATATGTTGTGATTACCTAAGAATCACTCCAACCCAACTTCAAATAATACCTCATTTAGTCGTGTGTAAACAGTATCACAGCTTAGGCCAACTCCAATGCCACAGTAATACAACGTATATATGTTGTGATTCCTGATAATAACTCATTTAGCCGTGTGTGAATAGTGTCACGACTTATATCTTGTGCACTGTTCACCCAGCAAAATACTAATTTTTTTTTTCTTTTTTTAATATATATCATATCTCTTTTAAAAAAATAAATATATTTATATCTTATATATATATATATAAACATATGAGTATTATTTGGGTATATATTTTGTGTTAGGTTTTTTAAATTATAAATACACATGTAATTTAATTTTCTAAATAAAATTTCAAATATTTCATAATTAATTTTTTTTATATAATTTATTTTAATATGTGTATGAAAATTCTTACTCTACACTATAAGAAAATAAAATTAACATTGAAATTGATTAAAGATACAAAAGATAGTTAAAATATTACAAACTTACATTCTAATACTAAAATCAAACACACCAAACATATAACAGAAAACAACAATATATATATATAGAACACAAGACAAACTAAGACATACTTCTAATAATTTTAAAAATTATTCCTGGTTCCGCCAAGATAGTCATAATATTGACTATAATCTTGTGAAGGATTTTGAGATCGTTGATGTTCATCTTTAGCTCATTCTTCTTCATATTGAGATCCTTGGAACTAAGATGTTTGATATTGAGATCCCTGATTTTGAGATTCTTCTCTTTGCTCTCCATGTTTGGATGTTTGTGCTCTTGATCTGTAAATTTTTCTTTTTTCGCTTTGAATAAATTGGGGAAACTTTGGATCGGATATAGAATTCAAATCCAGAAATAATATTTTGTTCTCTTCTCTCATTCTAGCCACATCAAACTTTTGTCTCAGAAGTTCATTTCTTTCAAAGTTACCATTTTCTATAACGTTAACAAGTTTTTGACTTTGATCTATTAATTTCTTAAATTGTTCATCACTTTTTTGTTTTCCTTTTGCTTTTCTCACATTGATAGGTCTTTCAGATAAATTAATAGGAACTTCCTCATCATTCATATTAAGATCAAATGAACTCATACCGGTGGGTGTCGATGTCGGTGATTCGAAGCTAGAAAAACAAGATTGGGGGGAATTGAAATTACAACCTTGTTGTTGGAATCTAGCTAGTGAATCGGTGGTCATTTGTAAATTTCTCACAATCTTTAAGAATGGACCACACATGATAAAATTTGAACCCTCTTCTGTACTTTGGATCTTGTGCTAATAGCATCTTTGCTTGATTTAACTGTTGAATAATAAATAAATGTTGTCAATAAAATTAAAAACAAGTTACTAACTAAAAATAAACTATAACAATATATACTCACAATATCTTCTTGTGAATCACCACTTGGATTTTTATTTTCAATTTGGTTAATGCATCCCCTTTGTAATGCCCCAACCCCAGGGACCGTTACGGTGTGCCTTGTAAATAGTGCTAAACTCGTTAATCGAGTCATTTGGCCAAAATCGTGTAACTAAGCATGATTAGCGGTTTAGGGATTAAAAATTTTGGTTAAGATGTAACGTTTCACTATAACGTTTAATATATACATTGGGATCCCAAAAATTTAGTTTCAGAGTCTATTACAGAAAAACATTTACAGCAGGCTGTTCTAACCGACAAAACAGGGTTCAATCCTAGTTCCTCTTTAAACCTCGGCCGTGGCGAACGAGCAGCTGCATATGTACACGTCATCACCTAAGCTCTCCAACTCAAGGATGGTCCAGCTTCCTTTTGCCTTTACCTGCACCACATAGCACCCGTGAGCCGAAGCCCAGCAAGAAAACCCAATAAAGCATGATATAATATCAACAATGATCATAATAATCATTCAAGACTATCAGTCCAAAACAGGCAAGTGACAGTAGCCAAAGTCACAAAAATGGGTACAACTCCTTTTTGCCATGTGACGATAGGGTCACTAGGGCTTAACTGATATGAGAACCTTTCATAAGTTTGAGCAGGATAGGTGTATGGTGAATAGAGTCATAACCTGGGGACAGCACCCTTTAGCCATGTGACGATAGGGTCACCAGGGCTTAATAAATAAGTGAGCATCTCACTAGCTCTCGCAGGATAGGTGCTTGGTGATTGGTCACCAACATAACCTTCCTCCCGACTCTAGAGTCGTAACTATGGACAACGTCCCCTAGCCATGTGACAAACAGTCACCGAGGCCATATGCCCTGGCTATGAACATCTGGTCTTAGACCAGGCAAGTGCTTATAAGTTCTTCGACTTTAGGGTCGGTCCAGCATTAATGCCATAGAGCCATTCAATGCAAGTTCATCGACTTTAGGGTCGGTCCAGCATTAATGCCATAGAGCCATTCAATGCATGTTCATCGACTTTAGGGTCGGTCCTCCCTGACTAGTCAGTGCCATACACAAGTAAGCCATGCCACCAAACATATATCACATGTTCAATATCCATAAAGAAGGTATTCATCATGCTTACTAAACAAGTACTAGTACAATTAGGACTATGCACAAACACAGAGGCTCAAGCTCTGAACGATATCATACTCAGTATACAAAGCATGTCCTAATCACATGTTCCTCGTGCATCACATGCATCATTTTTAACAATCCAACATGCATCAATAATAGCCATGTGTTGACGCCGTTTTTTGTCAACAGTGAAAGAAGAGCACGTAAACAATAATCAGTAATGGCCAATAAACATATGATAATGCACACGATTTTTACGTGGTTCAACAGTTAAATCTGCCTAGTCCACGAGTCTTTGTTATTAAACTTAAGATGATCTCTGAAAATTCTTAAGGATGAATTCTCCAGAGTTTTCTCTCAAGATCAAGAAAAATTTCGTCCTTTACAATGGTGCAAGACCTCTCTATTTATAGAGAAGATTTCAGAGTACAATCCCACATATTTCGGGTAGTTACTCTTTATATGCAAATAAATTAAATGACATTAAATGCCTGTGATCCGATATAAAAGGAAACTTTCCCTGAAGACCAGGGAGCATATAACTAATCAAATAATATCCCTTGATTGTAGGGGATTTACAGTAATAAATGTAGACCACGTCTCTTTATAGATGACTCATTAAGATATTCCAAGTTATTATCCTATATCACCAAGGCCATATTCTCCCAGGTTTCTTACTGGCTTTCGAGCCATAACATATCCCGAGGCCACATGACTTCGAGCTCGTACGCGTGTCAGGCTCGGACCCCCTGATCCGAGGTCATCCTCGAGAACAGATGTACCTCGGGGTCTACCTTTCGAGCTTATGAGGATTTCGAGGCTACCATCTTCGAAGTCGTCTCTATTTTGCAGGCTTGATGTTTAGATTTCGCACATATTCCAGACTTTACGAGTTCATTCATTATGACTCCAGCTTTCGAGGTCACAATTCTCACGGCTCGAACTCTGGGTATAACTTCTTGCCCCCTCAAAAGTATTCATTCAAATCCTATGAGAAGGAAACTTTTGAACTACTTTCTCCAGGAACCGTACCGTCACATATTTGAGAATGGACACGTGTCAGCTGGGCATTGCCCATTCAGGGTACTCGAGTATCTTGGAAATCTGCTCACAATCATTTGTCTGCCACCTTTATGGTACCATCATATCAGTAATCCCTATCCGTTGGATCTTGCAAGGGCTTTATTCAATGTCCCAGATTATTCCCCTTTTTCTGTCTATATATAAGACCTCATTCTTCATCTTCATTCTATTTTTCGTTCATCAAAGGAAAGAACAAAAACAAAACCAGAGAACTCTCCCTGGGAACTTCTTGCTTGTGCATGTTTTCTCAGCCGAAGAAACAGAGGACCGCCAGTTTGTTCGAGACCGTGAGCTCATATCTGCAGCCTCTCCTTCAGTCGACGATTTCTCTACAATCGCCATCCTTGTGTAAGTGTCCGAATGTCTTTTCATTTTCCTTTATGCCAGTTTCTGTTCATATTGTTCTTGTTATTTCTGTGAATGTACTAGTTTATTTTTCTTAGTACGATACTGTTGACGCGGTTCTTCGGCAACAGGTAATTAAGAGAAGAAGAGAAAGAGATTAGTACTTAAAAGTAGAACCGCCGCAGATATGAAATCTTTGTGAGAAGAACTAGGTGACCCTAAACACGTTTTTTAAGTGGTTCGAAGGTTAAAATCCTTCTACTCCACTAGTCAATATTATTGATCTTTTCTGGGTAATTGGTTTACAAAATATATAGTTCTTACAAGACTATTTTTTCCAACCCCTATCAATTCCCAGGGTCTCCATATTTATAGGAGAAGGCACCTGGAAATTGGTAGGGAGGTCATCCCGTGACCTTACCATTTGTCATATCAAGTCTGTGATATTCATGATTACTTCCTAAACCTGACACACAAGTGTGGTCTAATCAGTATGGAAGGAGATAATGGGCCGCACGGCCCAACCCGTCCGTGGGTGTCTGAATACGCACGTTCCTGTGGCGTGTCCGAGAAGTCAGGGGGATATCGGACACGTGATGGCAGGATTATGCACGTTTATCTTGCGTGTTGACTTCCCATAGGGTCAGAGCTTCCTGAGAAGCTCGCTACCGGAGCAATCCATAACCCGAGCTGATCCGTCAGTGGTCGTCGGATGTTGTTCCCAGCTCCTGGAACAACAAGAGGGAGCAGGAAACTCCATCCCCTCGAGCTAGAAAGGGCCCGTCCTGAAGATAAAGCCTTTGGCCTGTGGGAGCCTCGGGCTAAATCATGTTTAGTCCGAGGATCGTCCTGCTAAACAGCCCGTGGGAAATCCAGGGCGTACATCTGCCCCCCAAGCTCCTGCTCGTGGTCCATGACGTCAGACATGGGAGACCACAGTTGGAGCTTTTAGACTTCTCCCACAACCCTTCGCATTCCATGCTTTTCGCATGCGTCTGATACGTGGAACGCCGTGGGTGGCGACGGTACATTCTACGAGAACCGCATTAAATGGCCTAGCCTACTGTCCAGCCGTCGTTTCACATTTCGAGTGGAGGGTCTCCCAGGAGCCTTTTACACGTGATCCCCCCTTGTATAAAAAGGGGGTGGTCATCCCACGCACGGACCACCTTACCATTCAGAACCTCTCAAATTTCCTTCTTTTCTCTCTGACCTTCCGAAGAGCAAAACCCTCATTTCCATTGCTCTCATCTTCTCCGTTCACGAAGCTTAAGCGTGCGAGTTCCTTCAAGGCCTTGGAGACTACTGTGCCAACGAAGCTCCTACCAGCGCAGCAACCTCGCTCACCATCCAACCCTATACTGTAAGTCTTCTGTCCCTGTTTATTTTTGAAAGCATGCTACTGTAGCCTAGGTAAAAAATTTTACTGTAGCCACATGCAGAGGTTTTCTGGGTCGCGCGGATATGGAGGGTGATGGCCCTTCTTTGATTAGGGCACACTTGCCATGGGACATCGCCTTAGAACATGGGTTCCATGATTCTCTCTTAGGAACAATTTCTGGGTAGGATCCGTAGGAACTTTGGGTGCAAAAACCGGGTAGCTTAGGGAATACGCCTTAAAAGCGGTTTTGCCACGCCTTGCCTGTTGAAACTTTCCCCCCAAGGCAAATTTTTTTTTTTTACTCTGAGCCATCTGACACACGAATTCCGAGTAATCTGGGATCTGTTGAGGGCATAGGCGCGTGTTCCTTGGAACGCGTGGCACCACTCTCCACGGGCTGGGCTTACCCCAGCTTGTGTACTTAACACTTGCCTCACTCTCCTGCTTGGGTCGCCTTTTCTAAAGTGTTTTCTTTTGTTCGATAGGCGACCAGATGGCTCCAAAGAGAAATCTGCCACAGAAGAATGTGGGAAGTTCGGCCTCCCAGAAGGATAAAGGAAAGGCGGTGGTGACCAGCTCGCCAATTCCTCACTTTGGACCGGCGGTGGAGAAGCAGGCCGAGGTGGCTCCTGACGCGTTTTTCGAGGCGGAGAGAATCGTCTCGAAGATAACCAGCCAGGCAAAGATCACCAAAATCTTCCTTAACCACAACATTCCTCTGGGGAAGACCTCCGTGATCGCCCGACCTGCTGCGGATGGGGAGAGGAGCTGCACGCCGCTCGACGAGTCGTTCGCGGCCTGGAGCGGGGAACACTTCAAGGCAGGGGCCTTCCTCCCCCTGGATCAGTATTTTGCTGATTTTCTGAACTATGTGGGGTTGGCCCCATTTCAGCTCCCCCCCAATTCCTACCGTCTGCTGGCGGGACTGAGGTATTTGTTCCAAAAGCATGAGTGGGAGGTCCCCACTCCTGCTGATATCTTGTATTTCTTCTGCCTCAAAGCCAGCCCGGACCAGCGGGGGCGAGGCGACGGGTTCTATTACTTAACCCGCTTCCCTAACACAGCAGCAGTGATCGAGCTGCCAAGCCATCCAAACGACTTCAAAGACCAGTTTTTTATGTCTACTGGGTTCCGAAACTGCGATCATCATTATTTCAACCGCCCTCGTAAGTAATCCTCCATTTAGCTCGCCTTTTAACGGTTGTCTTATTTTAGCTCGTCCCTTATTCCAATTCTGATTTCAACCATCCTTGCAGCCATCTACTCGAGGACCGAAAAGTCCGTGACCCTCGGGGGTCAATACGACACACTGGCGAACCTGCCTCCCAGTGAGAAAGACTACCGCGTGCTCGTGACAGACGAGGCGATGGTATTCTGCAAGCTGATTTTCCCAAATCAGACTTTGAATTTGAAAAGGCCCCTGGGTCCTCCCCCAGCCCGCGACAACAGGCCGACCGTCGCGGAGGAGGTCGCAGATGACGAAGGCGAGGAAGAAGGTGAGGAAGTTCCTCTGGTGAGGAACAGGAAGAGGAGCTTGGAGGTCGCCCAGGGGATGAGTGAGGAGAGGGCCCAATCCGGAGCAGCCGCGGGTCCTTCCGGTCAAGGTAACTCTTACTTATTTAAGAACGTAGATAGGGCCACTGCAGACCCCCGGCTGGTTAGGTTCAACCCCAGGCTGCTTTCCTGGCCTTTGCTGGACTTCAGGAACTTGCTCCTCGGGGAGGGCAACATGGTGGGCCTCCTGCCCATCATGCTGTTCTGTCTCGTTGCCATGTTTGGATCGAGTGGTCACCATAGTTGTATGTTTGTGGTAGTACTAATTGGACTTGCTCTCAATGAAAGCACCAAACTGTTGACGCGGTTCTTCGGCAACAGGTAATTAAGAGAATAAGAGAAAGAGATTAGTACTTAAAAGTAGAACCGCCGCAGATATGAAATCTTTGTGAGAAGAACTAGGTGACCCTAAACACGTTTTTTAAGTGGTTCGAAGGTTAAAATCCTTCTACTCCACTAGTCAATATTATTGATCTTTTCTGGGTAATTGGTTTACAAAATATATAGTTCTTACAAGACTATTTTTTCCAACCCCTATCAATTCCCAGGGTCTCCATATTTATAGGAGAAGGCACCTGGAAATTGGTAGGGAGGTCATCCCGTGACCTTACCATTTGTCATATCAAGTCTGTGATATTCATGATTACTTCCTAAACCTGACACACAAGTGTGGTCTAATCAGTATGGAAGGAGATAATGGGCCGCACGGCCCAACCCGTCCGTGGGTGTCTGAATACGCACGTTCCTGTGGCGTGTCCGAGAAGTCAGGGGGATATCGGACACGTGATGGCAGGATTATGCACGTTTATCTTGCGTGTTGACTTCCCATAGGGTCAGAGCTTCCTGAGAAGCTCGCTACCGGAGCAATCCATAACCCGAGCTGATCCGTCAGTGGTCGTCGGATGTTGTTCCCAGCTCCTGGAACAACAAGAGGGAGCAGGAAACTCCATCCCCTCGAGCTAGAAAGGGCCCGTCCTGAAGATAAAGCCTCTGGCCTGTGGGAGCCTCGGGCTAAATCATGTTTAGTCCGAGGATCGTCCTGCTAAACAGCCCGTGGGAAATCCAGGGCGTACAGATACGTTAGGGAATTTTTGACCGATAGGCTTTCACGTTTAAGTCTCCATACTGGGTTTACATCACTGGTTCCATACCCAGTTTTGGTGTTTGAGCAAGATCTCTTTTTTTTGGGTTTTAAAATTTTAAAAGACATTTCTTGTACACCAAGATATCGGGTATAAAACCTTGGCCTTGAAGAACGCACGATACCCGAGATTACGTTTTCTGGATATCCGTCACTCTTTTTCCCCTGATTTTCGGGATTTTAAAAAAAAAATTGTCCACTCTCCTCCTTTCTCTCGTGGAATACACGTTCTGACTCTTTAATAAGGGTCTTAGTTTCGAACTCGCTTCGTTCTTAAGCTTCGAGCTTGTCTTGTCAAGCTTGTAACCTTTGAACTCTTGCATGCATGGCCCTCACCATTTTTTCTTTCTCGCTAGATGTCGTAGAATCTAGAAAGACGGTGGGGGTCGTTGCTGGCAATCCCTTACTCGCCAAAAACTCCGAGCCCGGACTCGCTGTTTGCTCGGAATCAACGTCGAATTCGTTAGTACGACCTCGCGTGCGAACAGGAGGATATTCGAGCTCATTATCGCCGCCAAATAGACGAGGTCATTGAGAAGAAAAGGAGGATCCTTCGAGAGGCTATCTATCTAGAATCCAACTAAGGGCCCAGGCCGATCCCTCTTGACCCTAAATTGACAGTGACCGTTGCGTACAGCCTGGGAGAGCTCCAATTTTCACTCATGGGGGAGCCTTCTACTTCGTAACCGAGGAGAGAAATCTTCGAGGCCGAGCACTATTGGAGCTCGGTTACCTCGATAAATCAGGTAACTGATATTCTGGCTCTCCATGGCCTCAGGTTGTCA
The DNA here is from genome assembly GCF_963169125.1 of Humulus lupulus. Lineage (NCBI taxonomy): Eukaryota > Viridiplantae > Streptophyta > Magnoliopsida > Rosales > Cannabaceae > Humulus > Humulus lupulus. The sequence continues at coordinate 20,724,270 of NC_084797.1, read as the reverse complement.
TGCTCCTTGAGATGTCGAGCTCTGACCGCTAACGAACGTAGCTGCCATGCCCCAGGGGCTGGAAACCCTGACAACAGGCTGAGGTACGTGGCATGGAGTCAAGAACACATGAAGGCAGGAGCGCTATTGCCTTTGAAGTCTTTTTTCAAGGACTTCACGAATTTTGTTGGGTTGGCTCCATTCCAACTCAACACCAATTCTTACAGGGTTCTGTCTGCCCTGAGGTCATTATACCACGAGCTGAAGTGGGAAGGACCTTTGCCGCAAGAGATTTTATATCTCTTATGTCTGAAAAGTAATCCCTCCTGAGCTCGGGGAGGAGATGGATTTTACTACCTTTCGAGCTATCCCAAAGAGAAAAAGGTGTTTGAGGATCTCCCTAATCATCCACCTGATTTTAAAAAAGCCTTCTTCTGGACAGATGGCCTGTCCCCGTCTCGGTGCTACTCATTCAGGCGGATTCGTAAGTATTCCAACCTTCTTTATCTCTGTGCTCGGGTTCGTACTTAGTTGCAATGTGCCTTATTTTCCAGCCAAATTTCTCCGCCCTATACCCAATGACGCCATGAAGGAGCATAGAGAGACTCTGCTCCAACTCCCTTACGGCCGGAGGTCTCTTTCGTACCTCTTACATGAGAGCAAGCTCCGAGCTTGCGGGCTTTTGGGAGATGGCCAGTCCACCTTGGACTGGTCCAACAAGAAGTATGATCATTGGGAGTGGGTGCCTTTTCCCACAGGCATTCTCCCCCCGAGGAGAGAGGTGAGGCCTCCACCTCCAGCTCCCCGAAGGAGTCCACCGTCGGGGAATGAGGCTAATGATGAAGCCTCAAGCTCAGACTTGGATGAAGAAGGTAAAGTCATCCTTACCTCGAGAATGTGGTCCCCCACCTTATTAAAGCATAAACCCGATAGGTTAGTTTCATGCCCGTATGATAGATACCACTTCTACATATGGACTCGGGTAGACGATCGAGTTCATAGGTTTGATAGTTGGCTCGGGAAGTATGACACCATGTACAGTCTAAATGAGGTGTGGAACGGGATAGCCGTCCAATATGGGACCAATGATTATAGGGAACTTTCGAGGTTGACGCCCACCTATAGGGAAGGTACTCCCCCCGCCTCTTCTGAAGATGGGGGAATTTCATGGTCCCCGAGCTCTAGTTCGGGGGAGAGTTCCAGTTAGGTCTTTCTTTACTTGGTTTTTTCCTTTCCTTTATTTTTTTCAAGTTTATTAGCATGATGTCTAACTTCGATTGGAACTGTGCAGGTGCCATGGATCCCGACCTTGACGCAGTGCTCTTTAGTGATGAAGGAGCTGGAGCTCAGAAGAGTAAGCGCCCGAGAGCCTCACGGAGGTCCGACCGACCATCTAAGGTCCCCAGACGCTCCGAGAAGACCCCGACGGCTCAGGCTACTGCGAGCACAACCGAGGAGCCGATCGTCCAGGTTGATGCATCTGGTTCAACCGTGCCCATCGTGCTTCCTCCAACCGATACTCAAATAACAATCGGTCGGCCTCCGAAGAAGCCTTCCGTCTCCAAGGTCACACTGCCGACGGCCCGACCTCATGTTGAAGAGTTCGTGCTTGACGGTGCTGCTGGGACCCAAGGGGCTGTACTTAGCTCAGACGTCCTCTCTCGAGTGGGTCAGAGTTTTTCAGGCTTCGGCGCTGACCATTGGGACCTTGTGCACAAGGCCTCAGACTGTAATACTCTTTATGATAAGAGTATTGAACTTACTACCGCGGTAACCTTCGCAACTCTCCTTTAATTGTTTGTGTCCTAGCTCGTGATCTAATTCATTCTTTGTATTTCAGGCCCTTGTCGTTTCAACACAGCTTAATTATAAGCTGACCAACGAGGTGCACATGAGTATGTCTTTGGCCCAAGAGTCGAGGGATCTCCAGCTTAAGATGGCTGATGAACTCAAGGACTCGAAGACCAAACTCGAGAATGTGAAGACCCGTCTCGCGGAACTGGAGAAGACGAAAGCTGAGCTTGAACAGGCGAAGACTCATCTTGCTGAGCTGGAGAAGGCTAATGCTAAGCTCGAAGAGGAGAAGGCTGATACTTTCGACATCATGGAAAGCGAGAAGGCCCGCCTCCTGAACGAGTTCAAAAAGCAGAAGGAGAAGGTGGTTGACCAGGCCATGTACAAAATTTGGGTTGACAATGCCGACCTCGATACCAGCTTCCTGGGTCCTCTCGAGGCAAAGTATGTAGAGCGGTGGAGTGCCCGTCTTGAGGCGAGTGAAGCCGCCCGAGAGGCTGCTCAGAAGGATAGTCATGCTATTCGTCCTGGGGGGTCTAGTGTCGTTGACGCTGGAAAAGCCAAGGGAACTGCTCCTTCCTGATCCTCACCTCGGGGCTGCGTCCCTTTACTCTTTGTAACTGTTTTAATTTATGGCCGTAGGGCTGATACAATTTCTTTTTATATTAACTTATACATGATTTACATTTCCTGGCTCGAAATATTTTGCTTGTTTTATATTAATGAGTTGTTTATGTTTATTTCTTCATACAAACATAGTTTGGATTTAGGCTCGAAACTCGATGCATTCACGCATTGTTTGTTCGAATTATCCGCTTCCGATCTCGTTATTCATCAAGGTCGGATATTACTTTAACCACGAACTCGAAAGTACTTATATGGTATGTAATGTGAATGGTTTAGTTATATCTTTTTGCTTAGTTACTTTTCCTCGTCCTCGGTTTTTTCCCCGAGGTTATGAGTTCGAAACTATTTTTCTGTAAGATATTCCAGCCTCGATCTCGACTTATCTCGAAGTAGGTTTAAGTTCCAACTTATCATCGATTAGTTCTAGCTGGTTTGCTCCAAACCTGTTAAGTTCGTGTTTGGTTTGTAATCCATACACTTATGTTTTTAATCTGGTTCGCACATTTGGTTACATCCAAACGTTTATTTCTTCTGATAATTTGGTTACGTCCAAACTATCTAAGCTCGCGCATCTGGTTATATCCAAACACTTATCTAAGCTCGTGCATCTGGTTCTATACAAACACTTATCTAAGCTCGCGCATCTGGTTATATCCAGACACTTGTATGTATTTCGATAATTCGGTTGCCCAAACTATCTAAGCTCGCGTATCTGGTTACACCCAAATACTTTTATGTATTTCGTGCATGTTATTTTATTTTTTAAGCTAATGGTATATATACCCATGATGCCCCCTTAATATCCTATGAGTATGACCATAGGTTATTAAATTAAGAGAGATTGCAAAAATAAAAAGAGATAACATATTGAACGAAATAGATCTTTATTTGATAAAATTCAAAAGCAGACAAGTTAATACAGATAGAAAATCATGGTTACAAGCAACACACTTCCTATACTACTGATAGTAAGGTCTAAGGTGTTCGCCATTCCATGCTCGCGGTACCAGGCTCCCGTCTAATCTCGCTAGTTTGTAAACACCGGACCGGATGACTGACTCTATCTGGTACGGTCCTTCCCAATTCGGCCCGAGCACACCAGCTGCTGGATCTCGTGTTGCCAAGAATACGCATCTTAACACCAGATCTCCCACACCGAATTTTCGATCTCGAACCCTCTTGTTGAAATACCTGGTAGCTCGTTGCTGGTAGGCAGCGTTCTTTAGCTGAGCCTCGTTTCTCTTTTCTTCAATCAAGTCTAAGGTTTCTTCGAGATGAGTGTGGTTTGAGTCTTGGTCGTAAATTTGAGTTCGGATTGTTGGAATTTCGACCTCAATAGGCAACATAGCCTCACATTCGTATGCTAGAGAGAACTGGGTATGTCCCGTTGAAGTTCGAGCAGTGGTCCTATAACCCCATAGGACTTGGGGCAATTCTTCGGGCCAACGTCCCTTCGCTTCCTCCAACTTTTTCTTTAATGAACTTTTAAGAGTTTTGTTTACAGCCTCGACCTGGCCATTTGCCTGAGGATGAGCCACTGACGAAAAACTCTTTATTATTCCGTTCTTTTCACAAAAGTTGGTAAACAAGTCACTATCGAACTGGGTTCCGTTATTGGACACAATCTTCCTCGGCACCCCATATCGGCATACAATGTTCTTTACCACGAAGTCAAGGACTTTTTTGGAAGTTATTGTTGCCAACGATTCAGCTTCTGTCCACTTTGTGAAGTAATCCACTGCGACTACAACATATTTTACTCCACCTTTGCTAGTTGGGAGAGAGCCAATGAAGTCGATTCCCCATACTGCGAATGGCCATGGGGATGTTAACATGGTCAGCTCGAACGGTGGAGCTCGAGAAATCGTGGCGAATCTCTGGCATTTGTCGCATTTCTTTACATATTCGAAAGAATTTGACTTAATGGTAGGCCAAAAATATCCTTGGCGTATGATTTTCTTGGACAGGCTATGCCCCCCAGTATGGTCTCTACAGAACCCTTCGTGAATTTCTTCGATGATCCTCTTGGCTTCGGGTGGAGTTACGCACCGTAGTAATGGCAGGGAATACCCCCTTCTATATAGCTTTTCGTCCATCATGGTGTATCGAGGGAGCTGATACATTAACTTTCGAGCCTGGTTCCGGTTTTTTGGAAGGACACCGGTCTCGAGATATTCCACTATCGGGGTCATCCACGTTGGCTCGGACTCAATCATACATACGTCTTCCTCCTCCGGCTCGTTAATGCTAGGTGCTGAGAGGTGTTCTATGGGGAAAACGTTTAGTTCATCATTCTCAGCGGAGGTAGCAAGCCGAGCTAAAGCATTTGCATTTGAGTTCCGCTCTCGGGGAACCTGTTCGATCGCATAAAATTCGAAACGCTCTAATGCAGATTTTGCCTTCTATAAATAAGCTGCCATCCTCGTGCCATGAGCCTGGTATTCTCCCAAGATTTGATTAACCACGAGCTGGGAGTCAATGTAGCAATGTATAGCTCTAGCTTTGAGCTCTTTTGCTATACGAAGTCCCGCGAGTAAAGCCTCGTATTCGGCCTCATTATTCGACACTTTGAAGCCAAATCTTAAGGCAGAATGAAATCTGCTCCCTGCGGTGGTAACCAAAATGACCCCTGCCCCCGCTCCATTTTCATTTGATGAGCCGTCGACGTAAAGTTTCCACAGCTCGTGGGCCGGGGTTATTACCTCGTCGTCGGCTATGCAAATACATTCCACTATAAAGTCAGCCAAAGCCTGAGTCCTAATTGTTGTCCTCGAGTGGTAGGTGATCTCGAACTGCCCAAGCTCAATCGCCCATTTAAGAAGTCGACCTGAAGCCTCCAGTTTGGACAAGACTTGTCTAAGTGGTTGATCAGTTAACACATGGATGGGGTGCGCCTGAAAGTAGGGGCGAAGTTTACGAGATGAATGTATTAAACTGAGTGCCAGCTTTTCCATCAAGGGGTATCTCGATTCTGCCCCCAGTAACCTTTTACTGATGTAGTAAACAGGTCTTTGTACCTTATCTTCTTCTCGAACGAGTACTGCACTTATCGCGTGTTTGGTGGTGGAAAGGTATAGGTACAGTACTTCTCCCGTAACAGGTTTTGACAGGATGGGGGGTTCTGCAAGGTGCTTTTTGAGCTCTTGAAAGGCCAGCTCGCACTCCTCCGTCCATTAAAATTTCTTACCTCCCCTCAATAGGTTGAAAAATGGAAGACCATGGTCTGTAGATTTCGAGATGAATCTGCTTAGGGCTGCCATCCTACCAGTCAAACTTTGGACATCTTTGTGTCTTCGAGGTGAGGGCATGTCAATCAGGGCCTGGATCTTGTCGGGGTTAGCCTCGATTCCACGAGAGTTCACGATAAAGCTCAGGAATTTTCCTGAAGATACCCCAAAAGTGCACTTCTGAGGATTTAGCTTCATGTTATACTTTCGGAGCATGTCGAAGCACTCTTCGAGGTCATCAACATGGTTCTTGTTGAGTTGAGATTTGACAAGCATGTAATCAACATAAACTTCCATGTTATTCCCTATTTGTTCTGAAAACATCATGTTCACGAGCCACTGGTATGTGGCCCCAGCATTCTTGAGCCCGAATGGCATGACATTATAGCAGTATATCCCCTTATCCGTTATGAAGCTCGTATGTTCTTGGTTGGGGGCATGCATGGGAATCTGGTTGTATCCAGAATAGGCATCCATGAATGACATCAGGCCATGCCTCGCCGTGGCATCCACGAGCTGGTCAATCCTTGGTAATGGGAAACAGTCTTTCGGGCAAGCTTTGTTGAGGTCTGAATAGTCAATACAGGTTTGCCACGTCCCATTAGGTTTTGGGACCAACATCGGATTGGCTACCCAGTCAAGGTAAAAGGCATCCCTAATGAATTGGTTTGCCTTTAACCTGTCAACCTCCTCCTTTAGTGCCTTCTTTCTGTCTTCGTCCAGCTGTCTTCGCTTTTGTTGCTTCGGAGGGAAGCTTTTGTCTATATTCAGCGCGTGGCTAGCTATATTCGGACTTATTCCCACCATGTCCAAGTGTGACCATGCAAAGACATCCTGGTTTTTCTTTAAAAAGCAAATTAGTTGCTATTTTGTCTCTTCCTAGAGGTGTTTTCCAACCTTCACCTTTTTCGAGGGGTCGGTTTCCTCGAGTTGAATTTCTTCGAGCTCTTCTAAGGGTTCGAGGTCAGCTTTCTCCTCAACCCTTGGATTGATCTCTTCATCAATCTCTAGGACTGTCCCGTCTTTATTTTGAATAATGACGAGTGTTTGTGCGCTCGTCTGTTTCTTTCCTCTCAAGGAAATGATGTAGCATTCCCTCCCAGCCAATTGATCTCCCTTCAATGTTCCGACGCCGCTTGGGGTCGAGAACTTAAGGGCCAGATGACTTACTGATGAGACTGCCCCCAGCCCGACCAGGGCGGGTCTCCCGAGCAGAACATTGTAGGCTGAAGGTAGATCCACTACCACGAATTCCATCATCTTAGTTGTCGAGACTTGGTAGTCTCCTAAGGTTACGGGTAGCTCGATGGAGCCCATGCAGGCGATTCGTTCTCCCAAAAACTCGTATAGAGTAGTTGCACACGCTTTCAGGTCATGAAGGGAGAGTCCCATCTTCTCGAGGGTTGCTTTATAGAGGATCTTAACTGAGCTCCCATTGTCTATGAGAACTCGGTGGACCCTCTTATTTGCCAGCTGGAGAGTGATGACCAGCGGATCATGGTGAGGAAACTAAACATGGGATGCGTCTTCCTCAGTAAAAGTAATTGGTTGGGATTCGATCCTCTGACTTTTTGGAGCTCTAGGTTTGGGTTCGTAGGGAGACCCGTCCCCGGTCTTCAGCTCGTTAACATATCTCTTTTGGGCATTTCTGCCCATTCCTGCGGGGTGAGTCCCTGCCGAGATGGTTATCACATCCTCTCCATCAATCGGAGGGGGCCTATCCTCTTCCCGAGTTCGGGAATTATCGTTTGGTGCGGGCTGCGATGCGGCAACTCTCTGGTTTGCGGTCACCTGATTAGTACTCTGGTTCTTGACATATTGTCTAAAGTAACCTCTCGAGATCAATCCTTCGATCTCGTCTTTCAGCTGTCGACATTCATCGGTAGTATGCCCCGTGTCTCTGTGAAATTGGCAATACTTGCTTGAATCCCTCTTGGAATTTTGATTTCTCATCGGGTCTGAACGCCTAAAGGGGACCTGGTTTTCATTAGCCAGGTATATGTTCTCCCGAGACTCGTTGAGCTCGGTGTACACTCTATACACGGAGAAATATCTCTCCCCCTTCTTTTTCTTTCCTCCTTCAGCCTCGGGGTTACTTCCTTCGTTCTTTTTTCTCTTGGAAGGGTTTTCCACAGCAGGCTTTGAAGCTACTGGATCCGCCGAGGTTGAGGCAGAGTTTACGTTTATCGTTGTAGTTTCGGGCTGGAAAGTCACATTAAGTGTCGACCTTGCTTCCTCTACATTGACAAACCTCTGCGCTCGTCTATTAAACTCGATTAGGGACCTTATCGGTTTTCTATGCATATTGTCCCAGAGGGCGCTTCCTGGCATTACTCCGGCCTGGACAGCCATTAAGTGTCCACTGTCATCCACATTCCGAGCTCGGGCGACTTCCAAGTTAAACCTTGTAAGGTAACTTTTTAATGTTTCGCCTGGTTATTGCCGAACATTAGTTAGGGTTGACGCCTCAGGTCGAACCCCCATCATGGCTTTGAACTGCTTTTTGAAGTCCTTAGACAGCTGCTCCCAAGAGGTTATTGAATTTCTCTTATATTTTTCGAACCAGCTTTTAGCTGGTCTTGTCAATGATGCTAGAAATAACATGCATCTGAGCTCGTAACCCACGTTACTGGCTCTCATTATGGTGTTGAACGTACTCAGATGACTATAGGGGTCGGTCTTTCCCTCGAACGCCGAGACGTGAGGGATCTGAAATCCTTGTGGAAATGGAGTGTTGGAAATATGGGGAGCAAACGGTTCAAGCTCCTCATCAGAATCTTCATATCGATCATGCTCTTGCTCGTTTTTCAAAAGCCTGAATGCCTTTTCCATCTGATCGATTCTCTCTTGGACTGGGTCTGCGAGAGGCAAAGTTTGGAATCGGTTGTCGTCGATCACAATTCCAGGCTCACGTCTTCGTAAAGGATCTTTACGCCTATTCAAGCGATCCCTCAGGTCCGGATTTATCTGGTCAACATTGCCCCGACTTTGATTCAAGTGTTCTCGTAAATCAGAGTGATTCCTGCGACTCCCAGTATTTTTACGACCTCGATCATGCATGCTGATCGACCTGGTATCTCCCGAGTCGTCACTGGTAAAACTTGCCGCATGATTATTCCGAGATGGGTTTTTTCCACGCCGCCTTGTTTCCGCCGTGCGAGACCGAGACGTCTGACTCTTTTCAGATAGGGCACCTCTCCGCTCCTGAAAAGTTCCCCTATTTCCTTGTCTCCTTTCCGCATGCCTTTCGTTCTGATCTCGAACTGGTTGTGTATTCCTGCGAGGAGGCGAAGGATACCTTATAGGCGATGGAGGGAACCGTATGGGTGACGGTGGCTGCCACCCATTTCGCAGCCTAGACGGTCCGGAGTTTGCCTGAGGTGGGTTGGTTGCGTGTGGTGCGCTCCCAGGGACCTGAGTCCGAACCTCTGCAGGGGCTCGGTTATTCTCAGTTCCCCCAGGTACTTCCACAGGTGGACTAACCGGACCCCTAGCTCGAGTACTTCTCTGGGGCCTAGGAGGAGCGGATGGCTCTGCTGGTGCTGAAGGTTGTGCTGGGGCCCTAGCCCGAGCATTCCTTGGGGAATCGTTTTTCCGTGGACGCCCACGGGGCCTACGGGGAGGAACATGCACATCCCTAGGAGGAGGAGCTTGGTTTTCACGCGGAGGCGGGGGCTGAGCCACCTGCGCCTCTGCGGCTATCCTAGCCAACTCCTCATTCCGCTTGTTGGCCTCTGCCAACTGCTGTTTCAGTTGTCGGTTCTCAAGTTCCACAATAGGAACATATCGCTCAGGATTGTAATACATATCCTTATCTCTTGGTGGAGGAGGTGGTCCCCCAGAATCGGAGGATCCACTCCTTTCTTTGACATCTGGGTTTTCCATCGGCTGTTTCCCAGGAAGTCTCGGGTAATTCTCTTCAGGTGTATTCTGATTATTATTGGCCATGATTTATTCAGGAATGAATGCTTAAGGCTCTCAATGAAAGCACCAAACTGTTGACGCCGTTTTTCGTCAACAGTGAAAGAAGAGCACGTAAACAATAATCAGTAATGGCCAATAAACATATGATAATGCACACGATTTTTACATGGTTCAGCAGTTAAATCTGCCTCGTCCACGAGTCTTTGTTATTAAACTTAAGATGATCTCTGAAAATTCTTAAGGATGAATTCTCCAGAGTTTTCTCTCAAGATCAAGAAAAATTCCGTCCTTTACAATGGTGCAAGACCTCTCTATTTATAGAGAAGATTTCAGAGTACAATCCCACATATTTCGGGTAGTTACTCTTTATATGCAAATAAATTAAATGACATTAAATGCCTGTGATCCGATATAAAAGGAAACGTTCCCTGAAGACCAAGGAGCATATAACTAATCAAATAATATCCCTTGATTTTAGGGGATTTATAGTAATAAATGTAGACTGCGTCTCTTTATAGATGACTCATTAGGATATTCAAGTTATTATCCTATATCACCAAGGCCATATTCTCCCAGGTTTCTTACTGGCTTTCGAGCCATAACATATCCCGAGGCCACATGACTTCGAGCTCGTACGCGTGTCAGGTTCGGACCCCCTGATCCGAGGTCATCCTCGAGAACAGATGTACCTCGGGGTCTACCTTTCGAGCTTATGAGGATTTCGAGGCTACCATTTTCGAAGTCGTCTCTATTTTGCAGGCTCGATGTTTAGATTTCGCACATATTCCAGACTTTATGAGTTCATTCATTATGACTCCAGCTTTCGAGGTCACAATTCTCACGGCTCGAAATCTGGGTATAACACCATGCATGTCACGTTTAATAATCAACCAACATGCATCAAGAATAGCCATGCATGTCACATAAACACAGGGTGCAGTTTTCTTACCTCAAAGTCGAGCTAGAATGATTAAAAGAATGACCCTTGAGAACGATCAACTTTTAGTCCTTTAGCGGTCACCTAGTCATAACCAAATATAGGATACCATCAATAAAAATGACCAACATAAGTTCCCAAACCAATATCTAGCCTCCGGGACATCAATCCCCACTTAACCGGGTAGTAGGATCAACCTCGAGGCCTATGGCTAGCATCCCCAAGTCAAAAACCTCTTTCTGGCCAAAACTGCCCTGATGGGCCGCGACTCACCCTCCTGACAAAGCCAATCCCCTCACAAAAACGCACGTAGGCCGCGGCTCACCATAGCTGTGCCGCGGCCCATTACCAAAACCAGCAAGCACCAGCTTGCTTTCCCCTGCATTTTCCCTCTGAACCAACCCTTCAAACTAGTCCCAAACCTCAACCTAACACCCAATTCAACCACTAAACATTGTAAGCAACTCACCCACATCAAAACCCAAGTTAAACATCAACTAAACTTCCATTAATTCAAACTTTCCATCAAGAAATCACAAGCTGAAAGTTCAAAGCCAAAACAGAGTATACCATGAAACTAATGGCTGGAACTTACCTCAAACTCAATTTTGAATCCCCTTTAATGTCTAAATCAAGTTCCCAAGCTCCCACCTTTGATCTCCTAGCTTAACTCCTTAATTTAGGCTCTCAAAATTCAAAGAAAAGCAAAGGGGAAAACATGTACGGGAAAAGAAGAAGAGAAGATGAGGATGGGGCTCTATTTTGTTCTATTTTCCATAGCCTACTAAACCTCATATATATCCAAGCCAAATGACCTAAATTCCCCTAGGTCATTTAAGGCTTCTAAAGTCTCCCCAGGGTAAAACCGTCCTTTCCCGCCTATCTCGTTAATTATAATTAACGCTCTCCAATTCCCACTATTCTCAATATTCTCAAATACCAATAAATCATATCCCATTACCCTTTTATTCCCGGTAATGTTCTAGTCATCAAAATGACCCCGAGACTCACCCCGAGCCCCGAACTTAAATCCGTTATGACTAGACCGAACACTTACATCTCATGATCGTCTCATGCTGATTAGCTCGAACCAATCCACCTTATAAGATGGCCATATTAATTAATCACAACCATGCACCCAAAATACACAATTACGCCCATAACGGCCAAATTACCAAAATGCCCTCATAATTAAAATATGAACCCATATGCATGCATCCACCATCATATAATAATATAATTCATGTAAACATGCATATCATCATTAAATACCATAATAAATCAATTATGGCCCTCCCGACCTCCTAATCAAAGTCCTAACCCTTATTAGGAAATTTGGGGCATTACACCCTTAATTTTGAAACTACCGCAAGAATGGTCGTCATTCGAGTTTGCAAAGATCTTCTCGGTCGAGGTTGACTATTAAACTGTCCAGAGTGATACGATTATTCAACTCTTGCCCACAACTGATCTTTGGATTGGTTAATTCCTTTGATTGAATTTTGAGAAATGTCAAGATATACATGACACAAGTGCACATCTTCTTCAATTGAGTATGAAGAAGTTCGAATTGAAGTCATTTTGAAAGAGAAAGAAGTTAGTTTAGAACTATGTTGAAGAGGTGTGGTCATCTTATGTGAAAAATATGCCATTATATAGGGATGTAAAAGTTAGATTTCTTATCTTCAATAAATTGAAATCTGAAGATAAAATACGATGTGACAATACAATGCTACGGGTTTATTTTCTTAAGACAAAATAATTTGAAATTTGAAGACAAAATACGATGTGACAATACAATGCTACGAGTTTCTTTTCTTATCTTCAATAATTTGAAATCTGAAGACAAAATGCGATGTGATAATACAATGCTACGGGTTTTTTTTCCTATCGTCAATAATTTGAAATGTGAAGACAAAATACGATGTGATAATACAATGCTACATGTATATTTTCTTATCTTCAATAATTTGAATTATGAAGACAATGGATATCTATACTATAAAACATTGGCTTCATGTAGACCAACAGCACATACAAATCAACGTGGATTAAAAATGAATTCACATTATGGTAGTTCATCTTATTTGGCATCGTCTTCTTCTTCTTCTTCTTCAGATGATGATGATTATTATGATGATCTAGAAAAGCAAGTGGTATGTCAAATTACTGCTAACAACAATTTTTGCATCGCTCAACACCAAAATAACGAAGGGTCAAAGGGGCTCAATTCCTGATCATATAGTAGTCAACCGTGACCGAGAAACTGATCGCAATCTCTTCAACGACTATTTTTGTAACGACCCAAAATCGCTAATAAGGTTTAAGGGTCTTGATTTGTGTGCCAGGAGGGCATAATTGGTGTCTATGTGAATGAATGATTAATGCATAATTATATGGCATGCATGATTAAATGAGTATATGGATATGATTAGATGCATGTTTATGAGTATTAAATATGCATGTGGGCCCTATTCTGTTTTAAGGGCATGTTTGTAATTTTGGCCGTTGAGGGCATAAATGTAGTTATTTGCGATAAATTTTTGAGACCACATTATTATGTGGATACATTTGTAGCTTGTGACTTGAGGCGATCCTAGTGAGCGGTTTGGCAGAAAAGTCACAGGGGGATTTTATACCCGGCTCGAGAGAGCTTAGGGGTATTTATGGGAATCTGGGAAATATATTGGAGACTATTTGACATTGAGGAAAATAATTGGAGATTAATTAGATGACGAGAATTAAGTGGTAAATATTAGGGACACTCGAGGAATTAGCGGGAATTGGGAATAAATGACCAAAGTGCCCCTAGTATGACTAAAAGGCTTGATTTAAATGGGAGGGTAAAAGAGTATTTTGCCTATTAAGAGATATACATGTTATATCTGATCATTTGGAGTTAGTGGGGGTTGTAGAAGGAGTTAGAAGCAGAAAGAAGGAAAGAATGAAGAAAAGCAGGGACTCTTTCTTCTCCATTTGGTTTGCCATCTCTCCACCATTTCTTGTGGTTGTTGGAGCTGGAAACTCAGGGAAAAGGCTAGGAAAGGTCTTAACACTCTAATCCTTGGGGTGGCTAGAAGCTCAGTAGGATTTAGCTCAAGTTAAGGGCTTAAGCTTGGGGATTTGAGGAGCTAAGGACTGGAAGGATACTAGAGGCAACCTAGGTTTAGGCTCTCCATAAAAGGTGTATGCTAAGACTCGGACGGGATCATGCTTGAAGGTCAGTTTCGCTAGTCAAAGCTATTGGGATCAAAGGTAAGAAAACTGCACCTGATTGTGTGGTTAGGTTGGGACTAAGTGTTCCCTGTATTTGTGTGCGTTGTTGTGTGATTGTGATGAACCATGTGAATATGTTGGGACTAAGAGCTCCCTATATTTGTATAATGTCATGAGATGGTATTATGCCACGGGGACATGTGATAAACGGCCTAAGAGCGCCAGAATCAATATTTGCACATAGGACGCGACTCAGCCATTGGTAGCTGAGGACAGCTTAATTATCACTGAGCTCGGTTAAACTGGCCGGAGTCAGTGGGTATAACACTGGGGGCGACCTAAGTGATCCGAAGACAGTGGGTTAAACAGAGGGTGTCAACCCTGATTAGTGTGTAATGGTTGCAATAGCTGTTGATTATGAATGTGATTGTCGTTGTTAATCTGATGAATGTGACATGTTGATTATCTGGATGACAAGTTGTTAACTTGCTGATTGTTATCACAGGATAGGTGAATATTATGAAATGCTAAATACTTGGTCATGCTTTGTGGAATATTTAGTTATTGATATTGATCATACTATGATATTATGTTTTCTTGTTGGGCCTCGGCTCACGGGTGCTTCGTGGTGCAGGTAAAGGCAAAGGTTTGGTGGTTCGGCCATGAGTTGGAGAGCTCTGGGGGCGAGGTGTACATTGTCAGCTACTTGGCTCCTACGGTCGAGGGTTTGTACAGGGACGGCAACTTAAAATGTCTATTTTTCCATTAGAGTGGCCTCAGTTGTTTATAACTTTTGGAATTTTTGTAAATATGCCTTTTAAACCCTGTTTTGGGATTCCATGTACTAAACAAATATTTTATATGTAAATTATCTGTTTATGACCAAAACCTTTTAAATTTTACCTAATTACAACCTTAAGACCACGTTTTCAACTATATGACTTGATTAGCAAGTCTTGCGCCTTTATAATCACACAGTGTAACGATCTTGGCTATCCAGGGCGTTACAATTTTGCAGAGAACCCTTTATTTTTTGCCTCGATGTTCCGCCGAAGATTCCTAATGGGTCGTACTTTATTCCTTCATATTTATGATGCTGTTGATAACTCTACAAAATAGAGTTATTTTACCACTATTTGTAAGCTAATTAGTATTAAGTTCTTAAGTTTTTTATTATTTTATTAAGTTTTTAAGTAATTTTGAATTTATGGGGTATATTTTGATTTCATATATTTTTATGTGTTTTATAGCTATTTTGTTGTAGTTTAATTATTTGAATTATTGAGTTTAGTTAGAAGTAAAAAAAATGCACTTTTGTTGATCTTTAATGATAAATTAAATTAAGTTTTAATTAAGTATTTTCAAATAATTAATATGATTTATTTATAATTGAAAATATTTGATTGTGATTTAATTTATTTTTATGTTGTAGGAATTATGTAGTATTTTTTTGTTTGAAAAATAAAGAGAAAGAAAGGAAAATGACATTTTTGAAGAAGATAAAATGGCACCTAGCCCAAGCTTCCAGGCCCAGCCCAAAGCTCCCAGCTGCCCCAAAAAGCCACCGTGGGCCTGCCTGCCCAGCTGCCTCACTCGGCCCAGCACGCACCCACGGCCCAATCCACCCCAAACAACCACCTGCAGCCTTGCTGCCAGCCCAACACAAATGTGTACAATTTTCCTTGAGCCCATAAATTGTCCCCTTGTCACTTTGTCTAAAAATGCCATTTTTTCTACAACATTTTACCCAAAATCACCATCACGCCTACAATTTACCCCTACTTGTCATATTATTATTTATTTATTTAATTTAATCAATTTAATTTATTTAAATTGATTATTTTAATACTCTCATTTTGGCTATAAATAGGAAATTTTCAAGACCATTTGGGGGTGCTTAATTTGGGGGGTTTTCACTACACATTTGCCACACTTTCAAGACCACTCCATTCTCTTCATCTTTTTATTCTTTTTGGTTATTTTTTCTATGAGTTTTTAGAGGAAAAATTTGGGAGTTCCTCCTCCAAATTTTCCTATTTATGTTTGTAATTTCTATGCTAGTTATGAGTTTATAATCTTTTTAAGATTATTAAGGTGATGATGAAACAATATGTAACTAGATAGTATTTATGTTGTATGTTGATTTCCCATTTTGTGCAATAAAATTTATGAATTTTCTTCTTCAAATATTTTCTTTCATCTTAAATATCTTGTATTTTTTATTGTTAAACCATATTTACACTTTGTTCTTCATTAGTGCAAAATCATAATGTTCTTTGATTAAGGTGTGTCATTAAATTGTGCACATCAAATGCTTAGAACAAAGATATTATGTTTTGCCTTATAAATAATATTAATTGATTTATTTGTTATTTCGTTAGATTGATTTACATTAAATATTTTGAAATTATAATTTTACAAGTGAAGAAAAATCCTACAATTCCATGATAATTTGTGCTTAATAGAATATCTAATTTGAATAAGTGATAGTTGATTAATTTCTACTATTAATGAAACTTGGGAATCAATGTACTTATAAATATTATTGAACTTATATTTTGTGGATTCTAATACCTTAATAATCTTCTTTTACCATCTTGATTTATACTATTAATTTATTTTTATATATGTCTTTAGTTTCTTTATTATTGTGTCTTATTTGATTTTTTTGTCACAAAAATCTCATCAATCTTTGGAGCTATGTTAGAGTTTATTAATTTTGGTTTAAAATAGTTTTCTTTTTTATTTTAGACAACTCTTTTGGGTTCGACCTCATGCTTATACGAACACTATTCTATATGAACGATTCGTATGCTTGCGAGTTATAAATATTTAAAACATACCCATTTTGGGTCCATCCATCAAGTTTTTGGCGCCGTTTCTGGGGAGTTGCAAGAAAATAAACAAAATTTATCTCAAGGTTAGTGAATTCTTCTACTAGTTATTTTAATTTTTGCACTTAAAAAAAACTATACATACAAAAATATATATTTAACTAAAAAAAAATATAAAAAGAAAATTTGGGACGGTTCTACCACCCATAAAAAAAACTTACTTATATATTTATATTTATTGTTTTTTAGTTGATGGCACTTGTTCCTCCTTTCTATCTTTTGAATTTTTATAGTTGATGGCACTTGTGCCTCCTATATATCTTTTTAATTTTTATAGTTGATGGCACTTGTGCCTCCTAATTTTGTTGTAATTTTATTTATTTTATATCTTTGTTAGTTGACGACACTTGTGCCTCCTAGCTTTTGTGTTATTATTATTGTTATTTTGTGATAATTGATGGCATTTATGCCTCCTAACTTTTTATTTTATTATATTGTTATTAGTTGATGGCACTTGTGCCTCCTAAATTTTGTTTAATATCTTAACATTTTTTTTGTTCTCTTAATTTTATTTTCCTTTTTCTTTTTACCTTAATTGTCATTTTAAAAAAATAATTCTTTAGTTTGTCATTTAGTGTTATCCAAAAAATGGAGATTGATGACGTGGCAATAGAGGTGACAAGTGGCAGTGCATGGTTAGTAAAAGACACATTAATAGTCAATAAATACATTGACTCCTCAGAGTTGTGATAAAGTGACCCGGTAGACTGACGAAGAATTTGGACTGCTTGAAAGATGTCATAACCAAGCCAAGTGCACCTTGGTCCGAGGAAAGCTAAGGAGAGTGCATCCTAGGAGGCTAAGGAGAATGCATCCTAGGAGAGCTAAGGAGAGTGCATCCTAGGAGGCTAAGGAGAATGCATTCTAGGAGAGCTAAGGAGAGTGCATCCGAGGAGAACTCAAGAGAGTGGTCCTAGGAGACCCCAAGGATGTGGTCCTAGGAGACCCCAAGAGAGTGATCCTAGGAGACCCCAAGGATGAGGTCCAAGGAGGAGAGCCCAAGAGACCTTGATCCGAGGAGAACTCCAGAGAGTGGACCTAGGAGACCCTAAGGATGAGGAGAGAAGTGCATGTCCTACCACCATGCACGTCCGACCAACAAGTGTATGTCCTACCACCATGCACATGTCCGACCAGCACTTGCATGAGTGGTCAGTAGGAGGTGGATCAACTAGCTAGAGGAGACTAAGTCAAGATTCCCAGAAACAACTTCAACAAGATATGCAGGAATCTCTCATTCTTCCCACAAATGGGGGGTTTGTTACATTTTGAATTTTGAATGTTTCTTTGTAATTTAAATGTAATAAATATAATAAAATATCCCGGTTCTAGGGGATACCGTATGTATGACCCTAAGCCTATAAATAGAGGGCTTATGGGATGAGAGAGAGGCTTCTTCTGCTTTTTCTTTCTAGAGAGAGAAAATTTGGGTCTGAGTATTCTAGAGAGAGAAAGTGTTGATATTTGAAAGGATTCTTGTATTTTTGCAATCTGTACTGAAGAAACTCAGTTGGCTCAGTCCATCTGATCTTGAGTACAGATTTATAATCACAACTCTAAGTAGATTAGGCTATTACCGACTGATCGGGGCTGAACCACTATAAAAATCTTGTGTGTTATTTACTTTTCTTGTTTGAACTGTCTGTGTTATTTAAATTCTCTTGAAGGTTTGTCGTATTTGACGTTCTCACGTCGTTGGCTAAAAACACAGTCAACATTTAGTTTTTACCAAATAAATTATTTTAATTATAGTTGGAATTCTGAGTACAACTATTATGTGCAATCAAATTTAAATTATGGAGAAACTAATGATATGTATGATATGCATGAATCCTTTGATATCCCTTTTACCCCCGCCTATAATCCAATTTTTTCATGGAGTCATAACAGTCTCCAATAGATCAAAGGCATGAATTCAACATGCATAATCAAAGCCAGACCCAATCCGACCTATCATATCCCATTCAACAAGAAACGAACCCATCTTTAGAGGATACCCTACAACAGTTCATGCAATCAACCTACCAAATCTTACAAGCCCAGTCTCAGTCAATATCAAAAATTGAGACAATAGTAGGAAAACTTACAACTATTATAGAGTCGGAAAAACAAATTTGTCCCAATCAACCCATTCCCAATCCAAATAGTCAAATTCAAAGTGAAAAAGATAATGAAATAGTTGAAGAACTTGTAATATGCATTCAACCCCTAATGAAACAAAAGAGTTGAATGAAATAATTTTCGAGGCTCATGAGGAAAATGAAAAAGATATAATTATATCTCACGAGCTCATAATTGAACAAATTTGTATATTTACTCAAAATGAAAAGGAGTCTAATATAGATATGCAATTTTTTTTTATTGATATTCCCTTAAAATTGCATATTTCTAATTTTCTTGTAGGTGTGATGTTATCAATTATTATTTATGACATTTGCATCAAAGTCACAACTCACTCTACTAATGAAATTCTACACCATCGATTGGGTGTAGGTTAAAAGAACAAAATGAATTATATTCGAGCTAAAGACTATAAACTAAAGCGCTTTGTGGGAGGAAACTCATACTTTCATGTTTCATTTTATATTTCACTTGTGTTGTGTGTTTTTATTTCATGTTTTTCAAAAGCTCGAAGGAAACTTCTTGCCCAAAAAAGGAAAAAAGAAAAGAAGAGAAGAAAATAAAGGAGCCAAATTAAGGAAGCATACATCATTGGAAATAGTTCTTAATTTTTTCCATTTTATTAAACATTGAGGACAATGTTTCATTTAAGTTTGGGGGTAGTGTGTATGTGTTTTTCTTTGTGTTTATGCATGTTTTTCATTTGTTGTAAACTGTTAAAAAAAATATTTTATTTGTTTTGTTTGAAAAAAATATTGGTGATTTTCATTTTCCGATGATAAGAATTATGATTGAAATTGTTCTTAGATCTTAGAAAAATATAGATAAATCTTAAGCTTTGTTTTTAATTTTTGAGTTAGTTTTGTTTAATTATAGATTTTTCTTTCTTTGACACTTTTCTATTCTATTTGAATTATAGTGATATTTGGTTAAAGTTTATTTAAACATTAAATTATTTAAATCTCTAAAAATAAAAAAAATAAAAAAATTGAAAAATCTTAGAATTTGCTTGATTATCTCTTGAGACGAAATCCTAGAAAATACATTATTTAGGAAATGATTTAGGTCATCTTTGGAACGTTTGAGCCTTTCTATTTATTACCATTACATATAATATTCCATAGCTCACCAATTTGAGCCAAACACAAGCCAATTTTTTCTTCTTCTTTTTTCTTCTAATAAGTCCTAGTGATTCTAAGTTATATTTTTTTTTCTACTTTAGTGGAGGGAGATAGATAAGAAAAGAAAATTTATGAGATTTATATATAAAAGAAAAATGTGTTTCTTGAGATTTAATTTATTTTTGTTTGCATAAGCTTGTCTAATGTTCACATGATGATTTGATGTTTTTGTGTTTGCATGTTAAATATCTATTTTGAAAACATTTTTGTAACTTTTTAATTAATTACATAAGCTTTACTTTTATTTGTGATTTTCTTTGAACTATTTCCATTATGTAATTTTTTGACCAAAACATTTGACATCACCAATGAAAAAAAAAATCGTGTGTTTAAATTTTCTTTTGCTTGAGGACTAGCAAAATATTAAGTTTGGGGGTGTGATAACTCTACAAAATAGAGTTATTTTACTACTATTTATAAGCTAATTAGTGTTAAGTTCTTAAGTTTTTTATTATTTTATTAAGTTTTTAAGTAATTTTGAATTGATGGGGTTTATTTTGATTTCATATATTTTTATGTGTTTTTATAATTATTTTGTTGTAGTTTAATTATTTGAATTATTGAGTTCAATTAGAAGTAAAAAAAAGCAATTTTGTTGATCTTTAATGATAAATTAAATTAAGTTTTAAGTAAGTGTTTTCAAATAATTAATATGATTTATTTATAATTGAAAATATTTGATTATGATTTAATTTATTTTTATGTTGTATTTTTTTGTTTGAAAAATAAAGAGAAAGAAAGGAAAATGACATTTTTGAAGAAGATAAAATGACACTTGGCCCAAGCTTCCAGGCCCAGCCTGAAGCTCCCAGCTGCCCCAAAAAGCCACCGTGGGCCTGCCTACCCAGCTGCCTCACTCGGCCCAGCACGCACCCACGGCCCAATCCGCCCCAAACAGCCACCTGCAGTCTTGCTGCCAGCCCAGCACAAATGTGTACAATTTTCCTTGAGCCCATAAATTGTCCCCTTGCCACTTTGTCTAAAAATGCCATTTTTTCTACAACATTTTACCCAAAATCATCATCATGCCTACAATTTACCCCTACTTGTCATATTATTATTTATTTAATTAATTTAAATTGATTATTTTAATACTTTCATTTTGGCTATAAATAGGGAATTTTCAAGACCATTTGGGAGTGCTTAATTTGGGGGGTTTTCACTACACATTTGCCACACTTTCAAGACCACTCCATTCTCTTCATCTTTTTATTCTTTTTGATCATTTTTTCTATGAGTTTCAGAGGAAAAATTTGGGGGTTCCTCCAAATTTTCCTATTTATGTTTGTAATTTTTGGTTGGTAATTTCTATGCTAGTTATGAGTTTCTATTCTTTTTAAGATTATTAAGGTGATGATGAAACAATATGTAACTAGATAGTATTTATGTTGTATGTTGATTTCCCATTTTGTGCAATAAAGTTTATGAATTTTCTTCAAATATTTTCTTTCTTTTTAAATATCTTGTATTTTTTATTGTTAGACCAAATTTCCACTTTGTTCTTCATTAGTGCAAAATAATAATATTTTTTGATTAAGGTGTGTCATTAAATTGTGCACATCAAATGCTTAGAATAAAAATATTATGTTTTGCCTTATAAATAATGTTCATTGATTTATTTGTTATTTCATTAGATTGATTTACATTAAATACTTTGAAATTATAATTTAAAAGTGAAGAAAAATCCTACAATTCCATGATAATTTGTGCTTAAATAGAATATCTAATTTGAATAAGCGATAATTGATTAATTTCTACTATTAATGAAATCAATGTACTTATAAATATTATTGAACTTATATTTTGTGGATTCTAATACCTTAATAATCTTCTTTTACCATCTTCATTTACACTATTAATTTATTTATATATATTCTCTTTAATTTCTTTATTATTGTCTCTTATTTGATTTTCTTGTCACAAAAATCTCATAAATCTTTGGAGCTAGGTTAAAGTTTATTAATTTTGGTTTAAAATAGTTTTCTTTTTTATTTTAGACAACTCCTTGGGGTTCGACCTCGTGCTTACACGAACACTATTCTATATGATTGATTCGTGCGCTTGCGAGTTATAAATATTTAAAACAAACACATTTTGGGACCATCAGCTATACAAAGGCATGACAATTACTTCGTCCAACGAAGAGAAGGACTCGGTAAGCTCAGGTTATCGGGTTTACAAAAAGTAACAGCTGTATTTCAAATGTTGGCATATGGTGTACCGACAGATGCTACTGACGAGTACATCAAAATAGGAGAATCTACTTCTTTAGAAAGTTTGAAACAATTTGTCATGCTATTATCGAGGTCTTTGGAACCCGTTATCTCTGATCACCTAACGTTGATGATGTTGCAAGGCTACTACACATTGGTGAAAGTCGAGGTTTTCCAGGAATGTTGGGTAGTTTAGATTGTATGCATTTGAAATGGAAAAATTGTCCTACGACTTGGGGAGGACAATACACTAGTCGCAATGGATCTCCGACTATTATTCTTAAAGTTGTAGTTGACTATGATCTTTGGATATGACAGGCATATTTTGGTCTGCCTGGATCTAACAATGATATTAACGTGTTGGAGGCCTCCCATCTTTTTGCTGCGGGTATTTCTCCACCTGCTAATTATGTCATTAAAGGGAAATAGTATAATATGAGGTATTATTTAGCCGACAGTATATATCCAAAATGATCTACTATTGTTCAAACCATTCGTGAGCCACTTGGCCCGAAGAATCAATTATTTGCTTGAAAACAAGAAGCATGTAGAAAAGATGTAGATCATGCGTTTGGAGTATTGCAATCAAGATTTGCCACTGTGGCAGAACCAACACGTCTATGGAATAAGAGGATATTACATGATATAATGACTTCATGTATTATTATACATAATATGATAATAGAAGATGAACGTGACGTTAATGCACCCATTGAAGAACGACTCGAAGTGCCAAATCCAGAAGTTGAGATGGTGGGTAATGACGCTGCTCGATTTCAAGAATTTCTTGTTCGACATAGAAAAATCAAAGACAGGATGCTCACATTGCACTTCGAAATACATTAATTGAACACTTGTGGGACGAATATACTATCAGAAAATTGTTTTAATTTAATTATTATTTCAAGGGTGTGTTATGTTTTAGAGTTAGTTGAATGTATTTTATTTTAATAGTGTAATATTTAAATAGGAAAATGTAATGTGTTATTATAATTTATCAAGTATTAATATTTATGAAATACGTTTCATGTGAATTAATTAAATAAATAAATGATAAAATAATAAAAAGAATATTCTATTTTAATAAAAAATAATATAATAATAAAGAATATACTTTTTGGTGTAATTTTTGGTGTTGTGGTTGGAATGGAAAAAAATATGGTGTTAAGATTCCTTAGTTTTGGTGTTGGTGCAACACCATATATGGTGTTATGGGTTGGAGATGCCATAACCATTTAGATCCACATATTTTTTATTTTCTTCATTAAGAATTCTTGAATTTTTTTATTACGTACTACATTATATATGTTGACGCCATTTTTTGTCAACTTAAATATGAAGAGCACTAAACAAAAAATTAAGAAAATAAATAAGAACAATCAGAATTTTACGTGATTTAGCAGTGAAAGTTTTCCTAGTTCACGAGTCGATATTATTAATTGGTGGTATTTTCTTAAAGCTTTTACGAAGCAATTTAGTAGAGTGTTCTCCGTACCCAATTATCCGCCCCCCCCCCCCCCCCCCCCCATAACAAAATATCTCCCATTTATTTCGGGAAGTTACAATTCAAATTTGTAATTAATTATATAATATCCCATGATAATTGGGATTTAATATCAGATAATAACAAATCCCTAAGGAATAGGGATTTCCTAACAACAATTGTGTTCAAACTGGGTTACTGACCTCGAAAACACAGTTTACACACCTTCAATATCGGCCAGCATCACGAGTTCGTCATTCTAGTTAGCCTCATCCTTAGTTAGCGATTTCATTGAGCTTAACCTTCGAAGATCAACTTTGTAATGCCTCAAATTTCCTAATAAAGTTTAGGACCTTGATTAGGAGGCCGGGAGGGCCATAATTGATTTATTATGCTATTTAATGATAATATGCATGTTTAGGTGTATTAAATGTGCATGTGAACCCATTTATGAGTAATTGGGTGATTTTCATATTTTGGCCATTTCAGGCATATTTGGCATATATGTGATATGTGTGTGGTGCTTTATTATTATTTGGTTATGTTAGGGTTACTCAGCACGAGACGATCTTAGGAGGTAAGCTAGTGGGAAAGTCACAACGGGATTTGTTCTTGACTCGGAGTGAGTCAAGGGGTATTTAGTGCATTATCGGGTTATTGGGTAATGGGAATAAATATTTGATGATAAATTAGGAGTTAGTAAGATCAGGGGGAAATTCTGGAGGTTTTGACTATTTTGCCCCCGGGGACGTTTTCGGGACCCCGAGCGTTAGGATTTGTTTGAGGCTACTTAAGCTTGAAGTAACCTTTTAAGAAATAAAAAGAACATTCTCTCTCCCTCAAAGTTCCATTTTTGTCTCCCGATCGCATTTTCGAAGGAAACTTGAGTTCTAGGACTCAGTTTCAAGCGAGGATCGAGGCATAGCGATCCTACGAAAGATTAGAAGCTTCTTAGTTGGAGGATTTAGTTGGGAAACAACTCAATTGGAGGTAATTCAAGTTTTAAGTTTTTAAAGTTTTTAACCTTGAATTGGACTTTGTGTTTTGATGAGTTTTTGGTTGAATTGAAGCTTGGGTTTTTTTGGTTTTGGATCATGGGGATGTTTGGGAACTTTGATTTTGAGTTTGGAGATGTTTGGATAGGTTTTTGGAAGGTTTTAAAAAGGAGAAAATGAGGAAAAATGGATGGTTCGAGGTTGGGCCGCGGCCCAAACTTGCTGAAGGAGGAGGAGGCTCTATCGGGGGGGGGGGGGGGGGGCGGGCCGCGACATGGTGCATGGACGGCCGCGGCCCTTAAGGAAAAAAGTTTCCATAATTGTGTTTTTGTCATGGGAACTTAACTCTAAGGGCCTGGGATCATCCTACTACCTAGTTGAGTGGGATTCGACATCCCGGAGGCTTGGGTTGGGTTTGGATGTATTTATTTACTCATTTTGATGAGGTTTTATATTATGGTTGTGACTAGGTTATCACTAGGGATTTGGAATCAAGATCGTGCTTATGGCTTGTTTATTGGTAACCTGTGCTTGGACCAAAGGTAAGAAAACTGCACCCCATATGTGACATGCATGATTATTCTTGATGCATGTTGGATGTTTAAATGTGTACATTGATAGCATTTTGAATGCTTAGCAATCTTGCTCACTTGTGTATGGTTATTATTGAGGCATGCCGAGTGTTTAATTGTGATGCAAAAGAAACATGTGATTAGGGCATGCCATGAATAGTGAATATGAGATTGATCAGATCTTGAGTCTCTGTGTTTGTGCATGATCATAATTATGCTAGCAACTGTTAAGTAAGCATGCTGAATGCCCTACATTTTGATATTTGACATATGATATATGCCTGGTAGCATTGCTTACTTGTGCGTGGCACCGACTAACTAGTCAGAATTAGCAATGGTGTTAGCATTAGCTGTGAAGTTGTGACCTACTTGTCAAGTTCGCAGTAAAACTGAGCACTGGTCACCTGGTATTGACTAAAAAGTCAAGAACGACATAAGCGTCATGAACGCAGACCTGATAAAAGATTAGATCTAATCGACATCTGCATTGAATGACTCAAATGAGCATTAATGCCGGAACGACCTCAAGTTCGATGAAAAACTAAAAGCGCTTGTCTAGCCAAAGGCTAGTTAGTTAGAGCCAGGGCCAGAGAGCCCCAGTGACTGTTAGTCACATGGCTATGGGTGTTGAGCCCGAGTGACTTACCCAGAAGTCAGTCATTTGATTGGAGCCATGACCAGAGAGCCCCAGTGGCTGTTTAGTCACATAATTATGGGTGCTAAGCCCAGGTGACTACCTCGTCACATGACTATGGGTGTCGAGCCCCGTAGTGACTTGTTTGTCAGTCACTAATCTGATTAGATCCATTGCCAGAAAACCCAGGTGACTGTTTTGTCACATGGCTATGGGTGCTGAGCCCCGTAGTGACTTGCTTGTCAGTCACTCATTATAGTTAAACAGAACCTCAAAGTGATATTCACTCATTTATTCAGGGTTATAAGCTTTGTATGATTATGATGATCATCATTCGCATGGCTGTGGGTGCTGAGCTCCGCGGTGACTTGCTTGTCAGTCACTCATTATGGTTAAAGGAACCACCAGTGTTAAATTACTCATCTGATTAGGATTGACTTGATAGTCATCCACTCAGGAGGGCAGGATTCTTTATCCTGGATACCCCATCATTATTTGAACTTATTTGCATGCATGATAGAGCTATATTTCCTAGGCATGCCAGATATGATTTGATGTCATGATATGACTGTTCATGAGCATATTGAGTTTTCTTGCTGGGCTTCGGCTCACGGGTGCTATGTGGTGCAGGTAAAGGAAAAAAGAAAGTTGGACCATCCTTGAGATGGAGAGCTTAGGTGACGATGTGTACATATGTGGCTGCTCGTTCACCACGGCCGAGGGTTGAAAGAGGAACTAGGGTTAAACCTTGTTTTGTCGCTTAGATCGGCTGGTTGTAAATATTTTCTTGTAATAAACCTTTAAATTATATTTTTGGGATCCCAATGTAAATAGTAAACGTTCTAATGAAACGTTATATCTTAACCAAAATTTTTAATCCCTAAACTGCTAATCATACTTAGTTACACGATTATGGCCAAATGACTCGATTAACGAGTTTAGCACTGTTTAAAAGGCACACCGTAACGGTCCCTAGAGTTTAGGGCGTTACAAACTTCTTCGAGGTTGTAATGAAGGCTCGAATTGCACTCATATGCATTGGAGAAGATCCATCCTTTCGAGCTTGATGCTTAAGCTTGAACCTTCTTAACTGGTGCTCGATCGCCAATAGGAACAAGTCAGGAAATATGTAAATTTATACAAGTGTTGAGCCCTTACTTGCCATTTTCGAGTTTACACTTTATAAGCCTACATTTCGAGGCTCATTTATGACGTTTTCAAAATTTGGGTGTAACATTTTCCCCCTCAAAAGTGTTGGTTCGAATCCTATGAGAAGGAAACTTTTGAACTTCACCTTTCAAAAAACGTGCCACTTACCACACTCGAATATGGACACGCGTCACTTGGGGATTGCACACCAAGAGTACTCAAGTACTCCCTATTTCTGCACATGTCCTTTCCTAGGACCTTTTTGCTGCCATTGTATACAATTAAATGTCATCCTTCGGATCCTCATTTAATTCAAATTAAGGGCCTTGATGTAATGACCCACTAATCTAGACTAATTGGACCATTATCGAAACTATACATAAAACTTACATTTTTACGAAAATACCATAATTTATTGAATAACTTGAAAATAAGAGTTATTCACAAATAAACAGAATACTAAGAAGGATTTTGGGATCCCATTGTCTTTAAAACAAAACAAGATTTAAAATAAAAGACATTACATAATAATGCGGAAAATACACATAAAAACCATAAAAACATAAAAGGAGACTATATCCTCGAATCGAATAACGCTCGGCCCCTTGACTCCATTCATCATCGATACACATTCTCCAAGCGTCACGAATCTTTCCGCCTCTAAACTTATTTTCCTGCACATAAACAGAAAGGAGTGAGCCTAATGCCCAGTAAGGAAAATCTAACACAAAGTCACATACATAATTTCATAAGAAAACATAAAGACTTAACATAACACATATAACATACACTTATTATAATGGCCATTATTACTTGGGGTCCCATAGACTAAACAAGCATATGCCCATGGGATTAGTGGGGTCCTACTAGCTAAGTAGGTCATATGCCCATAACCCATTTGGGGTCTTGTTAGTCATATGGGTCATATGCCCAAGCCTACAAACATGCACATATACATATCATAACACTTTTAATAACATAAAACATATAAATAACATAATCACATAACATGTTGATTCTAGCCTATTTCCTTACCAAAGTTACCGAGATTATGGACTGAGTTGGGATTGTTGGAACACTCCTAAAACCATAAGAAAGAGTAAGTCTAAAGAAAGGAGATGAAATGAAAGAGATGGAAAGACTAAACCATAGAAAACATACTTACCTACTTATATGCTTAAAAGCTTGGATTCCCTAACCAAAATAAGAATAAGGTTAGGGGACTGAGTAGAAGGTTTTGAGAAAGGAAATAACATAAAAAAATACAGAAAAGAACTAAAGTTTTGGGTTTACCTCAAAGATTGCAAGATCAATCTAACATCCACCGAAATACTATAGCACTCTCTTCCCAAAGTGTTTGATAAGCTTATGATGTTTAAGCTTATAGTTTTTCCCCAAACCAAGTGTTTACACTCTCACACTCACTTAACACTAGCAGCCTCTGAACTTAGAGCAAATGGTGAATAATGGCTGGGTACTAGGTCCTATTTATAGAGTTTGGGAATGAAAATATCTTGATTTTACTTGAATAAAAATAATGGCTTTTTAAGTGAAAATCATTTGAATAATCGTTCAGCAGAGGCTGAAGACTCGTTCAGAAGATGCTGGACTGTTGAAGGAGTTTGAATGGCTGAAGGGAAAAGAATTCAAAAGTATTTGAATTCATGCTGGTGGAGGCGATATATCGCCCCCTATAGGCGATATATCGCCTGGACCTTTGTTCCCGAGGCGACCGTGCATCGATTCGTGTTTTCCGTATCTACGTGCTGCGACATATCGCCCCCTATAGCTGCGATATATCGGCATACGCAGAATATTTAAACACGAATTTACACATTTTTAGCTGAGTTTGAATGGATTAAACAGCCTTGACTAAGCCCTCAACGTGCTCAAAGCTGCTGACTGACCCTATACATTCAAACTTTTACCCTTATTTAATTTAATCCTAAAAAATACTTAATCCTTAATTACCATTCAAAACATGTGCTTAAAATCCTATTGGTTGATGTCTAAACCTTATAATATAATAATATAATCCTTAATATCAGACACATTAATCAAACCTTAGGTTATACTTAATATTCTTAAACTATAGGTTAAACTTAGAAAATCTATAAGTACTACTATGAGTGTCCAAATAACTCCCGGTCTGAACCAAAAATCCAAAGTAACAATGATAACACTAAACATACTATAATACTACTAAACAATTAGCTAAGTAAATTTCTTGGACTCTACACTTGATCATTTCGACCCTTGGCATTCTCATTGAGGTATATATGTTCCCTTTCTTCCTCCACACAGTATCCATTTTTGCATTTCAACTTTAAGAAAAAGAAACACGAGCCATAGCTATTTTCTTTGCATGTTCTCTAAACCAAAGAAACAAAGCAACTCCAGTACCTTCGACTCCGTGGGATCATTCTTGCTTCCCATCCTCCAGTCAAAAATTTCTTCATTTCCACGAACCAACTTGTGTAAGTGCTCTGATCTCTCTCTTTGGTATATATATATTTAAGTGTTTCTTCTGTCCGTGAGAAGCCATTTCTGGTCGTTACCAGATTTCTAAGACCTTATTCTTACACTACACAAGTTTTCTGATTTGAGTAATTTTGGCATGTTTAGAACTAAGGTTTAAACAGAAAAATTTAGGGTAGAAATATTTAAAAATGGAGTTTTTTTGGTTATGGGAGGTTTCATGTAGATTAAGACTTAGGGTTTTGGTTTAGGGTTTAAACGCACAAATCCCGAAAACATCACCTTTTTGGGTAACTGCCAACTTTTTCCCTAAAAATTCAGGATTTTTGTAAGTAGGTATCAACTGTCCCCACTCTTGTGTGGGTACCACCCTCAATGCCCAAAATTTTCAATAGTGCGGGAATGACATCCGAGTTAATCTCGCCCTTTCAAGCCTTCAGTCTAGTTAATCTTGTTATCAAAATTATAATCTTCGTATGACTTTCTATATGATGGGCCCTCACCTTTTTCTTCCTTGTTAGATGTCGTAGTACTCTAAGAATCGGTGGGGGCTCAAGTTCGCTATCCCTTATCACCCATCAACACCCAGTCCTGAATCACCTTTCACTCAAAACCAGCGACTGATCCGCGAGCATAGAGAGAGTTGTGAGCAAGAAGACATACGAGACAAATTTTGACGTCAGATAGACGAGGTCGAAGAGAGAAAGAGGAAGCTAGTAGCGTTTTGCAGCCTTTTGATAATTTTCTAGTCGTAATTGTGCTACCGTACGTACTTCTTCCAGAAGGTCTAGGTTGTGCAGTAGTTGAACGTTGTTTGTTGTTTGATTAGATGCGATCTCTGTTCGAAGTGTAGGCAGGCCCACTTCTGTTGGGATGATAGCCTCCGTTCCATATACCATAGCGTAGGGAGATTCACCCGTAGAGGATCTTTTTGTTGTCCTATATGCCCATAACACTTTTGGTAGTTCTTCTGCCCATGCTCCTTTTTTATATTCTAGGTTCTTCTTAATGTTGGCAAAAATAACTTTGTTGGAAGCTTCTGCTTGACCGTTGCCTTGTGGGTAAGTGACAGAGGCAAAGCTCAGCTTGATCTTGTATGTGTCACATAGTTCTTGTACCCTCGCGTTTTGGAATGGGGTTCCATTGTCCGCGACTATCTCCCATGGTATACCAAATTGACATATGATATGCTTCCAAATGAAGGTCATAATGTCTGTTTTGCTGACTGTGACGTATGCTTCTACCACAACCCATTTTGTGAAGTAATCAGTGGCTACCAGAGCATACCGTCTTCCTCCAGCAGCCTTAGGTAGTTCGCCCACCACATCCATACCCCATTTTGCGAAAGGCCAAGGTGCAACGATGGAGTGAAAAGTTTGAGCAAGTTGATGGATTGTGGGTGCAAATCGTTGGCACTTGTCACATTTTTGGCATAGTCACGTGCTTCTGTCATCATGTATGGCCAGTAATACCCTGCTGTAAGTGCCAGACTCCCTCCCCCTGTGTGATTTCCGCATGTCCTCTCATGTATCTCTTCGAGTAATTTTTTAGCTTCTGATGGACGCAAACATCGTAGGTAGGGGTCGTTGAAGGACTTGCGGTATAGCATTCCATGGATTATGGAATAGCGTTGTGTCCGAAAGCGCAGAAGCTTTGCATCATTTGGATTAGGTGGAAGTTCAGAGGTGGACAAGTACCGAATGATTGGATCCATCCAGCACTCAGGTTCTGATGAGGTTGAGTAGACTTCCATGTCTTTGCTTGATCGGCTTATAGATATGGAGGATTGGCGTGTGAAACCTCCTGCAGAGGCTAATTTGGCAAGGGCATCGGCCTTCTGATTTTGTTCCCTAGGTACTTGTATGAGTTCAAACTGGTGAAAATGTGATCGCAAGTCAGTTACCTTCTGTAGAAGGCTAGCCAGATGGGGTGCTTTAGTATCGAAATTCCCAGCCACTTGTTCTATCATAAGCTGAGTCTCCTCTTACATTCAGACGCTAGATGCCCATGTCTCGTGCTAGTTCTAAACCATAGATCAGAGCCTCATATTCTGCTTCATTATTCATCGTGGATTGCACTAAACGAATGGCTTCCTCGATTTTGAGGCCTGAGGGAGCCTCTAATATGATGCCAATACCAGCCCCTTGGGAATTGGATGCCCCATCAGTATGCATCATCCACACCCATTGATCTTTTGATTCTAACAATTCTGGCAGGGTGCCAGGGGTGAATGATTGAATTTCGACCAGGAAGTCAACAAGTACCTGTCCTTTTTTTGCTTTTCGTGGCGAGAATTGAATATCATACGTCCCTAGCTCGATTTCCCATTTAGATAACCTTCCAGAGAGATTGGGTTTACTCAATACTTGCTTTAATGGATAGTCTGTTTATACAACGATGGTGTGGCTTTCAAAATATTTTCGTAACTTCTTCTTTGCTGTGAGGAGTGCGAGTGCCAATTTTTCCATCATACTGTAATGAGTTTCAGCGTCCAGGAGCATCTTGCTGCAGTAGAACACTGGCCTCTGACGATTAGCTTCTTCTCGAAAGAGAACGGAACTCACAGCGAAATGTGAGACAGACAGATACAAGAATAAATCTTCATTAGCTATGGGGGAGCTCAATATAGGAGGGGAGCTCAAATAAGCCTTCAATTCTCCCAATGCTTTTCTTTGTTCTGGTCCCCAGGTGGTGTTGGTGGATTTCTTTATGCACTGCAAGAAGGGCTGGCAATGGTCAGACATGCGTGATATGAACCGACTTAATGCTACTACTTTGCCCGTCAGAGCCTGTATGTCTCGGATGGTTCGAGGTTCTTTGACTTCTAAGAAGGACGCAATCTGTGTTGGGTTTGCCTCGTGCCCCTCTGACTGACGATGTATCCTAAGAACTGTCCAGAGGACACCCCAAAGACGCATTTAGAGGGGTTTAATTTAATTTTATAAGTGTCAATAATGTCGAAGCACTCGGTCAAATCGTCTATATGCGAAGAGCTTTGTTTAGATTTGATGACCATGTCATCGATATAAACCTCCATGTTTCTCCCAAGCAATGAGGAAAATAGCTTGTGCATCAGCCTCTGGTACGTCGCGCCTGCATTCTTTAGACCGAAGGGCATAACTTTGTAGCAATATAAACCACCTTCTGTTATGAAAGCCGTGTGAATCCGATCTTCTGATTTCATGGGGATCTGATTGTATCCAGAGTAAGCGTCGAGGAAACTCATTCTTTCATACCCTGTCGTGGCATCTATCATCTGATCAATTTTCGGTAGAGGGTAGCTATCCTTGGGACATGCTTTGTTTAAGTTTGTGTAGTCTGTTGCGATATTTTTGCTATGCCAGTGCACACAGTCGCAATTCGTAATAAAATGGTAGAACCAAGTATCGTCCTCAAGGACTGATTTATCAATTACCAATCACTTAATTTCTTGTTCTATTTGATAAATTAAATTTCTTGATTTTTTTTATAAACGCAGCAAAAGAAACTATAAAGTACAGAAACAACAATTGAAAAATCAAAGGGAATAACAACTAATAGTAAAACTTTTAATTCAATCACTGAATAAACAAATAGGACATCTAATTTCATCAACAATCCTCCCTATTATTCCCTAATGCAAGGTATGAGTTCTTCTTCTTTTTATCTAATTCAATTAACAAGTTGATACAGCAGCCTATAATCATACTATGAATTATAAACTCAACCTAAGTGACAATTTCCTATATTTCTATGGTAAATTGAACCACAAAGGTAGCATTAAACTTGACAACTTAATAAACAGTTACACAATTAATTCAGATACTTTCGTTCTAAATTAGAATTATGTCAAATATAACCACAGCAGATTTAAATCTCACTTCTCAGATTTTGATCTAAAAACATGTATGTCTGACTATAGATGGCCAATCAGTAATCAGTCTATAAGAACAGGTTATATGGAATTGAAATAGATTGAAGAAGAAGAGGATTGAAATTGCATTAGTTCATAATAGGGATTCAAGTTATTCAATTAAACATCCTAAACAAAAAATTAGTTCATAATCATAATGCTAATTACAACAGAAATTAAAGATAACATCAGGAAGAAGAAAAACATGTAAAAATACTCTAAGCTTCAGCCTTCAAAACCAAGAATCTCTTCTCTGTCCGTACGTCGCCCTCTTTCTCTTCTCTTTTTCACCAAATTAAAACCTAGGACTCAAGTTTTTAAGGAGGCGGGCCGCGGCCCTATTTGCACCATGCCGCGGCCCGTGTTAAAAATCCTGGGCGAAAAGCTCTTTCTATGCCGCAGCCCTATGTAGCCATGCCGCGGCCCGTGTGAAGAATTATGGGCAAAATGCCCATCAATGCCGCGGCCCTCTCTAGCTATGCCGCTGCCCGAGGATCTCCTTCAAAACAATGGTTCTGTTTCACCACCTAGCCGCGGCTCTATTTTGCCCATGCCGTGGCTCTTAAGGGATTTCTCATTTTTTCAAGTTTTCATCCCAAAAATTCACCAACACTTCCAAATTATGTTGAGAACCATTCTTTCTTGAAATATGTTGAAAAACTTGGTTATTTCTTCCCTTTCTTTGACATTTTCTTCCACGTGCTCAATTCTTCCTGATATTCACAAAGACAGACAAACAAAGCATAAACCCGCACTAAATGAAAGAAAAACGAAATAAAAGACTACTAAAAACATCACCTAAACATGACAAAAACTAGACTCAACAAACTCCCCCAAACTTAACCTTTACTCGCCCTCGAGTAAAGACCAAGTTAAACTAACAAAAAGAACCAAACACAAAACGAACAAGCTAAACCATCATTACCATCTACATTGCTTTGCCAAAACTCATGAAATCTCAATTGCAATATTAATAACCAGAATTTCAGCTCAATTGCCTTAAAGTCCAATTTGTAAAGTTCAATTAGGGAAATCAATAATATATAACGAAAATGACTACAACACTTGGACTCTATCATATATGCTCAACTCATTCCAGACAATTCCACAAACCAAATTTTTCAATATGCTTGCACTACTTGACCTTCTCCACTAATGTCAATAACACGTGTTTTGAAATCAAAAGGACTTTCACAGGTTATAGCGTTAGGCTTAGGCAAGGATAGATGAAATTTTCATTTAGGCTCAATCGTTACCATAAGCATAAAAACCTTGAAACCAGCCAAATTTCTCTTCACCACACCAAAAATCATCCTTTTATACAATTAGAGAGAGAGAGAGAGATTACAACACTTTCATCATTTTCTTCTTTTCTTTTTATATCATTTTTTTTTTGAAATCATTCTCCCCCAAACTTAATATTTTCAATATAAATAAAATCAAGGAGTGTGACAAAATGATTTGTTTTTTTTTTCTTTTTCATAATCTCAAAACTTCTCTCTCTCTCTCTCTTCTTTTTGTACAATCATACTACATTCAAATCATACCAATACCTCACTATTTTCCATTCTTCTTTCCCACAAATTATATGCTTATGATAACAAAGGAAAAGGAATAGAAAAAAAATAATGAAGTTAGGAAATTTAGGCTCAAATAGTATAATCAAGAACAAAAACCAGGTTTATGGCTCAAAAAGGGTAACTAAGGATAAATTTTCACGGGTTAGCTGGAAAAGCACAATCGATCCAATAAAATTGGCTAAATCACTTTTCAAAACACATGTCATCAAGGATTTCGCCTCAAAGGCCAAATAATGCAAGTTCTATCAGATTCAAATTGTCATACCACCAACCCTAGTCAAACATATATAATGAAATCCAAAATGTTGCATTTTCAAAACATATTAAAAATTTCCCACAAAACTTTTAAATTAAACTCTAAAACAATTAAACCAAGCACACAGTTGAATTCAATTTCCTTTTCACGAGCAAAGACAAAGCAACAACAGACAATAATGATGGCTTAACAGTTACACTAAACAACCACAGAAAATAACACAAGAGACTAAAAGCTAAACTAAACAACGCACAAAATAAAAATAAACAAAATAAGCTCCCCCTGAAATTGAAGATGCACATTGTCCCCAATGTGATAAAGAAAAGAACAAAGGAAGAGAACTTACCTGACGCCACATCAGTATGGCAGAGGAGGTGGGGGCTTGAGTTCAGGATGGCGGAGGTGGTGGGCACCCCTTGCATCCTTAAGAGCCATCGTGTCATACGAAGAGAATTCCCTTCCACTGTTGAGAATATTGAAATTATCCCCAATGTCATCGAAACCTTCAATCTTGCCACACAATAATCTTTTCATACGACGTCGAACTGTTTGAAATCTTTCTTTGGCCTTCTTCTTCTTCTTACCAATTGAATCTTGACCATCATTCACCACATCAACTCTACAACAGGTAGGAATTGCAGTTGCTGCGAAAACATTAAAACTTATTTCCTCATTTTGGACTCGCAACCTTAACTCCACCTTTTGTACGTCAATTAAAGCTCGTCCTGTGGCTAAGAATGGTATTCCAAGAATGATTGGGACATTGGCATCCTCCTCCATATCAAGTATAATAAAGTGTGCTAGGAAGATGAACTTGTCTACTTTTACCAAAACATCTTCAATAATACCCCGAGGATGTGCTATTGATCTGTTTGCCAACTGAAGAGTCACTGTTGTAGGTCTTGCTTCCCCAAGCTTCAATCTTTTGAACACAGAACGCGGCATTAGATTAATGCTCGCCCCCAAATCACATAGAGCATTCATGCTCTCAAAATTCCCAATAGTGCAGGGTATTGTGAAACTCCCAGGATCTCTTAGTTTCTGAGGAAGCTTCCTTTGCAGAATGGCGCTGCACTCTTCAGTGAGTGCCACCATCTCATAGTCCTCCATCTTCCTCTTCTTGGACAGTATTTCCTTCATAAACTTCACATAACTTGGCATTTGTTCAAGTGCCTCGGCAAAAGGTATGTTAATGTGAAGCTTTCGAAAAATATCTAGAAACTTCGAAAATTGTTTGTCAAGAGTCTTCTTTTGAAGTCGCTGAGGATATGGAATCTTGATGTGGTGCTCATAACTCACTGGTGACTGATTCTTCTCAAGGTCTTCAATAACCTCTTCTTCTACCTTACCCTCATTCTCAGCTTCAACTTTTGGTGCAGGTATAGACTTCTTGACTGGCTCTTCCAACTTCTTCCCACTCCTCAAAGAGATTGCATTGCACTGCTCTTTAGGATTCACCTCTGTATTACTTGGCAAATTTCCTTGAGGCCTACTTTGTAACATATTTGCCAATTGACCAACTTGCATCTCAAGATTCCTGATGGATGAGCGAGTTTCTGTCATAAACTGTGTTTGAGTGTTGGTGAGAGTCAATAATGCAGCTTGCAATTCATTAGGCCTTTCAGGTGGAGCTTGATTCATTGACTGTTGAGGCCTAGGCTGCTGTGATGAAGAGCCTTGATGCATTGGTGGCTGAGGCATATTATTCTGAAATTGCCCCTGAAACTGAGGTTGCTGGCCCTGATTATTCCTCCAAGAAAAATTAGGATGATTTCGCCACCCAGGATTGTAAGTATTGGCGAATAGATTATTCACTGGCCTCTGAAAGTTTCCCACCGCTTGAACCTGAGCTTGATCCATCGGAATGTTATTATTAATATTGGTAGGACACTGATAAAAAAAATGAGGACCACCACAGATTTCACACCTAGCTGCCATTTGAACCGCATTAGCAGATACAATGCTCTGTTGTAACTGTTTTATCAAGGAGGCTACTTGTGCTATTAGAGCAGTGATTGCATCCAGCACATGCACCCCAGCTACCTTTCTGAATCCTAATGATCTTTCTTCTGACCACTGATGATTGTTTGTGGCCATGTCCTCTAGCAGCTCATAAGCACCAGTTGCACTCTTGCTCATAAAAGTACCACCCGCTGCAGCATCAATAATGGTTCTGGTTGTAGGACATACACCATTGTAGAAATTTTGTACTAACATCCACTGTTCAATGCCATGATGAGGACATCTTCTCAAGAGTTCCTTAAACCGTTCCCAAGCTTCATACAATGACTCTCCATCATTCTGGCAAAAGTTATTGATCTTTCCCCTCAATTTACCAGCTTTGGACGGAGGGAAGAATTTTGACAGAAACTTCTGAGCTAGATCTTGCCAGGTGACAATAGAGTTTGGTTGCAGCGAGTTCAGCCAACTTTTAGCTCTGTCCCTCAGAGAAAATGGGAAAAAGCTCAGTTTAATTGCATCATCACTCACCCCATTGTATCTGAAGGTTCCACACAATTCCAGAAAATTAGACAAATGGGTGTGAGGATCTTCAGAAGGCAACCCATTAAATTGCACAGAGGATTGCACCATTTGTAGAATAGCTGGCTTGATTTCAAAATTGTTGGCCTCTACAGCTGGTGGGCGTATACTGTTTTGTACTCCCATCAGAGTGGGCAGCATAATATCTCTCAGGCTCCTCTCAGCATTGTTTTGAGCCTAACCCCCTTGTACAATTTCAGGAATTAAAGCATTCCTGCCGTCCCCTTCATTCTGTGCCATCTTCACAGATTTTTGGGCCTCCCTCTTATTCTTTCTGTTTTGCTTGCAGGACTTTTCAATCTCAGGATTCAAGGGAACAAGATTGTCTGCTCCTCTTCTGCCACGCATATACCAAAATTCACCTGAGATAGACAAATTAAGCAACTAAACAGATTAGAAACAAGAGAAATTAAAACCAAATTAGAATAAAAATTAATTAGACTGATATTGATAATTGTTTTCAGTCCCCGACAACGGCGCCAAAAACTTGTTGCGATATTTTTGCTATGCAAGTGCACACAGTCGCAATTCGTAATAAAATGGTAGAACCAAGTATCGTCCTCAAGGACTGATTTATCAATTACCAATCACTTAATTTCTTGTTCTATTTGATAAATTAAATTTCTTGATTTTTTTATAAACGCAGCAAAAGAAACTATAAAGTACAGAAACAACAATTGAAAAATCAAAGGGAATAACAACTAATAGTAAAACTTTTAATTCAATCATTGAATAAACAAATAGGACATATAATTTCATCAACAATCCTCCCTATTATTCCCTAATGCAAGGTATGAGTTCTTCTTCTTTTTACCTAATTCAATTAACAAGTTGATACAACAGCCTATAATCATACTATGAATTATAAACTCAACCTAAGTGACAATTTCCTATATTTCTATGGTAAATTGAACCACAAAGGTAGCATTAAACTTGACAACTTAATAAATATTTACACAATTAATTCAGATACTTTCGTTCGAAATTAGAATTATGACCAATATAACCACAGCAGATTTAAATCTCACTTCTCAGATTTTGATCTAAAAACATGTATGTCTGACTATAGATGGCCAATCAGTAATCTGTCTATAAGAACAGGTTATATGGAATTGAAATAGATTGAAGAAGAAGAGGATTGAAATTACATTTGTTCATAATAGGGATTCAAGTGATTCAATTAAACATCCTAAACAGAAAATTAGTTCATAACCATAATGCTAATTACAACAGAAATTAAAGATAACATTAGGAAGAAGAAAAACATGTAAAAATACTCTAAGGTTCAGCCTTCAAAACCAAGAATCTCTTCTCTGTCCGTGCGTCCCCCTCTTTCTCTTCTCTTTTTCGCCAAATTAAAACCTAGGACTCAAGTTTTTAAGGAGGCGGGCCGCGGCCCTATTTGTACCATGCCGCGGCCCGTGTTAAAATTCCTGGGCGAAAAGCTCTTTCTATGTCGCGGCCCTATGTAGCCATGCCGCGGCCCGTGTGAAGAATTATGGGCAAAATGCCCATCAATGCCGCAGCCCTCTCTAGCTATGCCGCGGCTCGAGGATCTCCTTCAAAACAATGGTTCTGTTTCACCACCTAGCCGTGGCTCTCTTTTGCCCATGCCGTGGCTCTTAAGGGATTTCTCATTTTTTCAAGTTTTCATCCCAAAAATTCACCAACACTTCCAAATTATGTTGAGAGGCATTCTTTCTTGAAATATGTTGAAAAACTTGGTTATTTTTTCCCTTTCTTTGACATTTTCTTCCACGTGCTCAATTCTTCCTGATATTCACAAAGACAGACAAACAAATCATAAACCCACACTAAATGAAAGAAAAATGAAATAAAAGACTACTAAAAACATCACCTAAACATGACAAAAACTAGACTCAACATAGTTTATGCATACTCTCTTTTTTTCCATTCTTCTTTGGGACCACGACGGGGTTGGCAAGCCAACTGGGATATAAGCATTCTTCTATTGCCCCTGTGCTCAGGAGCCGTTGCACCTCCTCTTGTATGACCTGATTTACTTCGGGAGCGAACCTCCTCTACTTCTGCTTGACAGGTGGGAAGCTATTTGAAATATTTAGGCTGTGATTAATGACGGAGGGGTCTATTCCGGGTATGTCGTACGGAGACTAGGCGAAAGTTCCCATTCTA
The DNA here is from genome assembly GCF_963169125.1 of Humulus lupulus. Taxonomy (NCBI): domain Eukaryota; kingdom Viridiplantae; phylum Streptophyta; class Magnoliopsida; order Rosales; family Cannabaceae; genus Humulus; species Humulus lupulus. The sequence continues at coordinate 20,684,423 of NC_084797.1, read as the reverse complement.
GCTTTGAGAAATTGTATGAGGTTCTGTCTTTCTTCTTGAGAGAGCTTGGTACTTACCAGCACTATCTTAGATGGGTCATCGTCATCTAGACATATTTGTTCTAAGGTATCTAGTGTAACTAGGGGTTTTTCTTGATCTTCCTCTAGATCAATCCCTTTGAGGCATGCTGGTAGGTCCTGCTGTAATTGCTATTTGTCAGGGGAGTTGTTATGGGAGGCAGTGCCAGAACTATTTATTTCTTTCAAGGTAAGGAAGCACTTTTTGGCCTGCTTCTGGCAGCCCTTGATGTCGACGATGTAGCGCCCGTTGGGTGATTGACACTGCATCACCTGATGCAAAGTTGAGACTACCCCCTGCATCATGTGGATCCAATTTCTCCCCATGATGGCGTTGTAGCTTGTGGTGGAATCTATAATGAGAAAGTCTACTGGCAGGGTGCGTTCTGCGGCCACCACAGTCAATCGAATGACGTCTTTCGGATATACTCTTTGGCTATTGAATCCCAAAATGGGTGTGGTGGTGGGCCGGATCTGATTCTCCGCTAGCCCCATTTTCTGGAAGGCTTCCCAAAAGAGGATGTTGACCCCACTACCCCCGTCAATTAGAAATCTGCCCAGCTGGCAATGGTCAACCTGTAGTGAAATGACGAGTGGATCATCATGGGGTAGGTGTACGCCCTTCAGGTCATCATCGGTGAAGGTGATTACAGAGGCTGGATAACTTCTGTCCTCTGAAGTGACAAGATTGACCGTGTGGCCTAATGATTTGTATCGCTTCACTCGTTCTTCCATCCTCTTGTGGATTTTGGTGATATGCTCTTGGCTCTCAGTGAGTTCCACGATTCCATGGATCATAGGGACTTGCTTAAGAGGCTCCTGAAAACTATCTGAGGCTATGTGCACGGGATCTGACGCTTGCGGTGCTGGGGCAGAAGCGGGATTATGCCGCGAGGTGCCGGGTCTGCCTGCCTCCTTGATGTATTGGGTATGCCTCCCACTCCTCATGAGGGCTTGAATCTGATTGTTCAGGTTATGGCATTCAGCGATCGTATGACCGTGATCTTTATGGAAGAGGCAGTACCTGCTTTTATCCCTCCTGTCAGAAGGAGCGGTAATTTTATAGGGCTCTCGCCAGATAGATCTTTCTTTATTTTCTTCATAAATGACTTCTTGCGGGACGGTGTATTCGAAGGAAGGGTATCGTGGTGACTGTCGATCCTGTCTTGGCCTCTTTCCTTCCTTCGCGTGATCTGTTTGGTTTCGCTTCCTCTTGTCATCTCTATCAGGTGGCGGAGGGTTATTTTTTGGTGGAGCAGAGATGAGCGCAGACTTCTTCTGCGCACGTTCTCGAAATTCCAAGACCCTGAAGACACCCTCGACTCGGGTCTGCACTTCTGCCATGTCGTAGGGTGGCGTCATGGTGAGATTTTCATGTAAAAGAGATCCCACCTGCAAGCTTTTGACGAAGAGATTGGCTGCGGTAATTGGATCGACGTCGTGGATTTGATGCACGAGGTCAATGAAACACTGTAAATATGCTTTCGGGTGTTCATTTTCCCCTTACTCAATCCGATAGAGGTCAGCCATTGTTCTTGGTGCCTCTCGGTTCGCACTATATTGTTGTAAAAAGGTCCGTCGGAGGTCACTAAAATTGTTGAGGGATCCGGACTTTAACTATCGGAACCACAACAAAGCTGGCCCGGAGAAAGTTGTTGAAGAGACCTTGCATTGAATAGCTTCGTTGTTAGCTTCTAATGCCATTTTCTGCTAAAATTGGAATAAATGGTTTAACGGATCTCCCTTTCCATTAAATGCAGGCAAGGAAGGGATGATGAAGTCCCGGGGCTTAGGCTCATTCTGAATCCACTTTGAGATAGGAGATTTCTCAGTGGTTCTTGACACTAGATCCAAATGCTTGGTGGCATAAACGGATCGCCCGTCTGAGAACTTCTGCATCATTTCTCTCATCATATCTTCTTTTCCAACTGTCTAAGAACCGGATCGAGGGAACACGGTCTTCAGTTGGTGTATCGTGCGTGGCTTGACGTGTGGTTTGTTGAGGCCGGATTTCGGCTGTTGGCCGAGCGGATCCGATGGGTTCTGCTTCCTTCCGTGTATGTGTGTCACGAAGTGGGGCTTGTCATTCTTTGACCTCGGAGGGTGGCAGGAGGCCTTGGGATCTTTCACTACCGAGGTTCGTGTTTTGCTGAGGGGAACTGATGCGGTCGATTGGAACTTCGGGTCTACCAGAGTCGAGATTGTTGTTGGCTTGGGTATTGCGCGTGGTGTCACCGGATCTGCGCAGCTCAGCAATCTCAGCTTTGAGCCTAGCCTAAGCTTTGGTCAATGTCTTGATTGCTTCGTCGGACCACTGCTGGCTCGCTTCCAGCAGGCGACACATCCTGTCGATCTGGTCGCCCACGTCTGCCGGAGGGACGCTCTATGCGACTGGACCCGACACTTCGTTGCCTTTTGGTGGCATGATTCCTGGGTTTTTAGAGGATCTTGGACACAAAAAGAGGGTTCTTGATTTCTTGATTCGAGGATGTGGCTAAGGCCAAAATGTTTTTCGTTTCCCACAGACGCCGCCAATTGTTGAGGCAACAATTTGTCTTTCTATATCTGGAGGTGCAATCCAACGATAGACGATGCTTTTTCACTATTCCGGTGATGAAGTTTGCTTTGACTCGTCGGGGTCACCTGCAAGAAAGACACTCTGATGCTTAAGTCAGTCCAAAGTCTGATCCCTTTACTTTTCTATCAATCTTATATTTATAGGACAAAATATGTAAAGCAGTTAGTTAGTTCAAGCAAACCCTGGAATGGTGGGAAAAAATAACCGAATTTCCCTCCAAAAAATACTAATTTTGAATTTCTCGTCCAGAGGTTAGAGGCGGGGCAGCCTCTAACCCATGGCTTCTGCCTTCGGAGATTCTGCATATCAAAACGTACCGTTTTGAATGTTCGGTAAATGAGGAAAGGATTTTCAGGCCGAATATTTTGGGCCCAACAAAAAGAATAAAAAATACTTACTGCTTGTCCAAAAAGTTGAAGGATTCAAACTTCTCTTGTAAAGAAAGCTAGAAAATTCCAGATGGAGAGGGAAGCAGAGTGTCGCCTATGAGAGGGAAGAAAAATGGGTATGAGGGAGATCAAAGAAAAATGGGTATATTGAGTTTCATCTACAAAGTGTATATATATATAAATAGAGTATATATAGAATACAAACAGAATATATATATAAACAAAAACAGAATATATATATAAATAATAAGGAGTTTGCCATGAGCTTACCAAGACCAGTCCAAGATTGAAGCGACGAAACCGTCTGAGTCTGCCGTGAGCTTCGCCAGCCTCTTCTTGTGCTGCTGCGCACGTTCTTAGCGGAGAGGGAGAGATGGAAGACGTGAACGGCGGCCCAAATATAAACATATGAAATGGTTATGTTTTAGGGTTGGGACCTTGTAACGTGTCGACTATTAGCGGCAACATGTGTCGCTGCTAATAGCCGCCGCAGATATTTTTTTAATCAACGTGTTGAATATTAGCAGCAGCACATGTCGCCGCTATTATGTAATATGTCGTCGCTAATATCCTGTTGGAGGGAAATTTCCCACTTTTTTTTACGATATTTTAAAATTATTTCCCACATTTTTTTTATGACATTTTAAAAATATTAGTGGCGATAAATGTCACCGCTAATAGTAAAAATGTCGCCGCTAGTAATATTTTTAAATAAAAAAATTAACCGTCTTATATCAGCGGCGACTTTCGGTCGCCACTATTAATGTCGCCTCTAAAGAGTGTATTTCTTGTAGTGTAGTAACTTACATATCAAAAGAGTGAGTCACAGCAGAGAAGAAGATGAAGATGAAGATGATTTGGTACTGAGAAGTGGAAAGGCGCCTGGTTCGCAATAGGCGTAGAAGATGATTCATATCATTTGTTTGATTTCAAAATGAACAAAGCAAAAAAAGTTAAGAACGGAAAAATAGAAATCAAAAAAGAAATCTACAGAAAAAAGAAATAAAAAACTTACCTAGGAGAAATTAATGGACGGCGACTTCGGCTGGTGGCTCGACTGGTTCTATGAGATTCGTCTGCTTCAACCAGTTTTCTAAGAGGGAGTGACTAGATGGTTTTTTTTTTTTTTGTGTGTGTGAAAGGGCTAAATGAGAAAAATTATATTATGATGATTTTTTTTTTTCCTGGATCGTTAGAATTAATTTAATTTTAATTTTTTTTGTGTAGTGTTTATTTTTAAGATCTGTACCATTTGTTAAAAATAATATGACATGTTAGAAATATGATGATAAGGCAATACATGTAGGATAAGAAAGATGACATGTAAGATATTTTTAACACATCATCACACAACTCAACATCATTTTTAATGAAAAGTTAAAATGATAAGAGGGAAACATAGACGCCAAATGCAAAAAAAATTCCCTTCAGTATATGTGTAGGGTAACACTCTTTACTTACCCATATTATTAGTAGATAATCATCCTTCCAAAATGTTATAATATTGGCAATATTTACCTACCAATAAATCTTAGGAATAAATATTGGTAGGTAAAGATTAGATTTATTCTAGTGCATTTTACCCCTAGAGACAACTAGAGGGCTAGGAAAAAACTTAGGGGCGATTTGGTTTTTGTTTAAGCAAGGGATATACTCAGAAATATTAGGGAAATACCATAATGTAGTGGAACACATTTGATATCTTTCACTCTCCCACATACATGTTTCTTTTCCTCTCTCTAGAACTAAGGGGAACCTCTGAATTTTGAAGGAGATGCTAAGAGAATAAGCTGGGAATTGAGCTGAGTTTGGACTGAGAAGAACCTAAGGAGTTAAGGCTAGAAGTGGACAGAGTCTAGCTGGGGGATTCAAGCTATCAATTCAGGTAAAAACCTAACCTATGATTATTGAATTCTATTGAAATGATGATGAGCTTAGAGCTTGCATGCGAATGATTTTTAAGGCTGGTCTTGGGTGTTAGGAAGAGTAAGAATTGCTTATAAGATTGGATATCATGTTTAGGTTATAGGGATAAGAATTCTGGGTTCAATTCTTAGTTTGGCTGAAGGTTTGGGTTGAATATTAAGGCTTGGACTCGAGGGAGACATTGGAAAAAAGGGTAGAATTTCTGGGTTTGGGGCCTCGGGTTGCGACCCTGTTCTTCAGGCACCGCGGCCCGCATGCTTGAAGTGGTTGGGGTGCCTCTGATTATCTAGGCGCGCCACGACCCAGGGGGGTGCAAGTCGCGACCTGTGTCCTCCAACATGGAGGGCTGGGCCTCTGTCTAAGGGGCGTGTCGCGACCCTTATGTGAAAGTTGCGGCCCTAAATGGAAAATAAAGGGAGCTTAGGCTTTTAGACTCGGGGAGGCACGTGGTTTCGAACCTAAGCGCTCGGGACGAATTCTACTACCCGGTTTAGTAGAATTTGAGGTCCAAGAGGCTAGTATTTGTTTCCAAAACATTTATTTGAATTAGTGATTGATAGTTACCCATTGTTATTGTGATTAGGATTATCGTTAAGGCTCAAGACTAAGGATCGTGCTCGGGACCGCACTTTATTTATCGCTCGGGATTCGAGGTAAGAAAAATGCACTCGTGTGGTTGTGAACGGGACCGAGATTCCATGCTATTAAATGAATGTATTATGTAATTATATGATCATTATGTGTTATATGAATGTACGACCTAAGGGTGCCGGGGCTGGTGATAAGCGTACTGAACGCAGCTCAGCTTAAGCGAGCCGGGATCAACTAGATAAACAGAGGGCTCGTCCTAAGAGCGCCGACCTTGAACATTTGCATTATTGATTAAGATGTATGCTTGAAAATACATGTTTACCGTTGTTTAGCTCAATGCCTGTACTCTGTTGAATAATTGAATTAGTTGGACTAAAGTTGATTGAATGCTACTACTGCTATATGTATTTGTTGTTTATAATTTTCTTGCTGGGCCTTGGCTCACGGGTGCTACGTGGTGCAGGTAAAGGCAAAGGGAAACTGGACCAACCATGAGTTGGAGAGCTATGGGGCAGAGTGTACATCGCCAGCTACTCGACCGCCACGGCTGAGGGAAAGTTACAGGAATAGAGCTCTAAATTGTATTTCTCCGTTAGACTGACTTTTGTTGTATTGGCTTTTAGGAGTTGTATTTATTGCATAAACCCTGTTTTGGGGATCCCATGTATCAAACATTTGTTTTTAATGAAAATTAACAGTTTATGATCAAAATCTTTTAACCGTAACCTGTTAGTTGACTTTAGGATCACATTTATGTTCAAGCGACTTGATTAGCAAGTCTTGCACTATTTTAAAATACACAGTGTAACGGTCTTGGTTATCCAGGGTGCTACAACAGTCTCATTGATGTTTTGGCTTACATAGAACGATAGTTCTGGAGAGTCTGTCATCATGTATCTATTTTTAACACGAGAAGACATTTCTACAAAAACAGTCGTCTCATGTTCGTCATCTAAGTACAATTTTATAGTAGTGTTAAGTAATAATAAAAAAGTGCGACGTGTTTTAAAAAAATAAAAATTAGGATTATGCATTAAATATTATTATAATAATGATATTTTATAATATTTGGAATTATATTAATATCTTTTCTATATAAAAAGTGTGTATTTAAAAAAATTTCTTGGTTTTAATGGTTGTTTTATTAACTTGAATGGAATATTACAATATTTAACATAATATATCTTTAAAATCAATTAAAAATAAATATTTAATAATTATATTAATATAAATTCAAATATTATTATTTAATGGAATAAATATATAGTAATTATATTAATATAAATTAAAATATTATAAAATGCCATTATTGTAATAATATTTAATACAAGACTAAATATTTAATAATTATATTAATGTAAATTCAAATACTATAAGATATCATTATTATAATTAAATATAATACATAATCTTAATTTTTATTAATTTTTTTATCATTTATATCCAAAAAGAAAACATGTTATTTTTTTTACTTACTTATATAATTATATATTCATATTAAATAACAACAAACAATATAAATACATCATATATAGGTCTCATGTGTGTACAAATAATTTGATTGTATAACTACATAAGAAATTATAATAACATTTATCTTCTATCAATAATAAATAAGTTTATTCTCCAATCATTGATGTCTAATTTGAATAATATCTTGAATTTTTATACCTTAAATATGGTAGTTTATGATCTAAAATGTTATCATATTATTATTTTTTAAGAAAAAACCATAAACAATATTTTAGTTTAATTTTTCTTTCAATATATTTATGTCATTCTTTTATATATAATATTGATTATTTATTTAAAATTTATATGACAGTCATAAAAATTTAATAAAAATAACTAATAAATTTTTAAAACAAAACTAAACAAACATGCTTACTTGCACTTAATAATTATTAAATATTATTGTAATAATAAAATTTTATAATATTTAAATTTATATTGATATTATTCCCTACAAAATAAATTATATTAATATAATTATTAAATATTTATTCTGTCGTATTTTTTTAATTAATTTTAAAAGTATATTTATTAAATATTTGTAAGATTCGGTGAAAAAAAAACTTAAACCTAGTTACTAAAAATATGTGAGTTTAGATGGTTATGAATAAATGTAAGAAAATACTAATATTGTGAAAACAAACCGGCCAAACCTTTGTTTAGGGCAATTATTTAGTCCCTCACTTGCTTTGGATGGACTAAATCCATCATAAATTTTTAACCATTAGATTTAACTATAAAGATTGTCAGTCATTGGATCAATTTATTTTGTAAAAATTTATTAAAATACCACACTACCCTTAAAAACCTGTAACTGGTTAGAATTTTTTTTTCGGTGGGGTCTATTACTCTTTATCAATCAATCAACCAGGTTTGTAAAATATCTTCATCTCTTTCATTCTCCTGGGTTGGCGGCGACAAGGCGTAGAGCACAGGCACGAGGCTAGAAACGGTGGCTCAACTTCTCCATTACGGTGGGTCGAGTTCTTCGCTAACGGTGGCTAACAGAGCTCTTCGCACGTGATGGTAGCCTTGGGTTAGTTCAAAATAAGGTTTTGTGTGCATTTTTATAATTTGTTTTTATGAATGATGTTTAAATTTTTCGATATGTTGTTGAAAATGATATATGTATATATATATATATATATGCATATATATTTATGATTGATGGGAGGAGAGTTAGGATTGTTGGGGAATAAATGAAACATCTCCAGGAAAAAACTTAAAAAAAATCTTATGAAACAACTACAAAATATATATCAGTTTTACTTACGTGGTTATTGTTGCGTCTCACTCAACATAACATATAAATCACTTGGCGGAAGCACAATGCTTACGTTACCAAAATCGTAAATATCTCTCAAATTCATATTAAGTTTACGATCAAGTCATCAATTGTACATATTTTTTTGGATATACTCCATGAATCAGTCATTTCTACTGGTTGTAAAATATCTCCATCTCTTTCATTCTCCTGGGTTGGCGGCGACAAGGCGTAGAGCACAGGCACGAGGCTATAAACGGTGGCTCAACTTCTCCATTACGGTGGGTCGAGTTCTTCGCTAACGGTGGCTAACAGAGCTCTTCGCACGTGATGGTGGCCTTGGGTTAGTTCAAATAAGGTTTTGTGTGCATTTTTATAATTTGTTTTTATGAATGATGTTTAAATTTTTCGATATGTTGTTGAAAATGATATATGTATATATATATATATATATATGCATATATATTTATGATTGATGGGAGGAGAGTTAGGATTGTTGGGGAATAAATGAAACATCTCCAGGAAAAAACTTAAAAAAAATCTTATGAAACAACTACAAAATATATATCAGTTTTACTTACGTGGTTATTGTTGCGTCTCACTCAATATAACATATAAATCACTTGGCGGAAGCACAATGCTTACGTTACCAAAATCGTAAATATCTCTCAAATTCATATTAAGTTTACGATCAAGATCAAGTCCTCAACTGTATATATTTTTTGACAGGAAATTACTTTTTTGCCCTTACTTTTTATACCCACATCACCAGCAACTTTCTAACCGGTTCACACAACCGATCATTGTAAGTCAAAAGTAAATATGAAAAAGAGACAAACTCCTATAAAAATTTGACTCTGCAAAAAAAGGACCCCAAACTGAAGGACTCTATGAGGGACTAAAGTATTAGCCCTTTGTTTATATATTTATACTTCTCAAGTTATAAATATACATAAAATTTAAAACTGTTTATTTTTATTTGTTGGACATTACTAAACCTCACACCTAGCACGCATCGGAGCAATCGAGACTTATATATGTATAGAATATACCATACTTTTATTATAATACAATATCACTGTATTTATATGTATGTGATTCGGTCACTGCGAAACGGCGTCGTTATTCCGTCTAGTACTGCTTGTCGATTTGGACATAGACAGTCTTCCGGCGTTGAACGTGGTCTGCTTTTCATTTTCACTGCCGTCCTCACCCGAAATCTCTTCCAACGACCGTCCTTTAGTTTCAGTCACCAAAAATGTGAACAAAAATCCCAACATATTCGTCGCAGCTAATATCATCATCGCCTTCTTTATTTTATCTGTCGAGCCACTCAACGTGTAGCTCTGCACCCCAAAAGCTCCGACCATCGCCCCAGCCTTACCGGAGGCTGCGCTTATGGCGTGACACGTGGACCTCAGCCGTGTCGGGAACAGCTCGGCCGGCAGCACGAATGTGGTGCTGTTCGGTCCGAAATTGGCGAAGAAAAACGTCAAACCATACAAAACGGCGAACATCCATTTGTTGTCGTTCTTCAAATATTCATACTTGATTCCTATGATCAACATGAAGACCGACATCATGAAGAACCCTACCAGTTGTATGATGAAACGACCAAGCTTTTCGATGAAGAAGACTGTGAACCAGTAACCGGGAAAGGTTCCGAGCAAGGCGATCACGAACATGGCACGTGATGTCTCGAACACCTCTCTCAGTGCGTTGACTTCAATGTCCTTATTGACCAAACCCATCGCTGGGAAGATGTCTTTCTGGGTCAGGTTTTGACTGTAAAATGCTATGTCTAGTAGGAACCAAGTGGTGCTCGTCCCTATCAAATTCAATCCATGCCGGTTCCAAAACTCCATAGAGAATAATGTGTAGCTGTTAGCAGCCTTGATTTGACTCAACTGATCTTGGTCCGCTGCGATCTCTATATCTAAAACTTGTCCCATATCCATGGCGGCTTGCTTTCCATTTCCCACTATCAACGCCGTGTACCGAGCCGTTTCCGGCATCTTCATTCGCCAGTAGTAAGTCAAAATAGCAGGGAGAGCTCCGAGCATTAACACAATTCGCCACATGTAATCGGCGTTCGGTTGTGTGGATAAGACACGATTGAATTCACCACCTATGTAGGGCGGGGCTTTATTGTACTCGAGGAATATCTTCGAAACTATCATGGAAACCAGCCCAGCAAAGATTATCCCGACGCCTTGCATGGCGAACACGGCGGCGATGAAAGCGCCTCTGGTTTTTTTGTTTGCGTATTCGGACATGATAGTTGCGGAGAGTGGGTAGTCCCCGCCGATACCAAACCCTAACCAAAACCGGAAAAAGCATAGGGTCCCGATCACTGCCTCTTTACTGGAACCCAAAGAAATGCCGGAGCAAATGGCGCAGATGACCATCATGACGAGAGTGATGCCATAAACTTTCTTGCGGCCTAGTTTATCGCCAAGCCAGCCGAAGACGAGCTGACCGGATAGGGTTCCGATCAGAGCTACACCAGTGACGGCGTTGTTAACGTTAGGAGGAAGCTTTCCGGGCTTTGATGATTCGGGATCGAAATAGTAAAGACGGCCCAAGAGTTTGGAGACGGCTGTGATACAGAAAAGGTCGTATGCGTCGGTGAAGAAGCCCATACCAGCTATCACTATTGCTGTGACGTGGTACCATTGTGTACGAGCGTTGTCTAAGGCGCTGAGTACCGCTATGGCCATTTTTTATAAGTTTGTGGGATATCGTTGATGGGGAATTCATTGCTGTAAACTTAATCGGTATTTGTAGCCATGAGTTGTAGGTACTACTAGTTAAGAAATTTGAGGACGTGTTAAACTAGGTTTTGGGAAAACATAGAACTCAGCAACAAGGATATTCTTAAAATATACGAACTATTTCCGATGTTAGTGATTGAATGAAGTTGATTTATTAGAGTACGTAATGACAAGATATATACACATATACAAATTGTGTTTTAAATTAATTAATGCTCTTCGTCAGTACGCCAATTTATTTCCAATCCAATCTTCATGCGCAAGGATATGTATACACAAAAGAAATTAAAAAGAAATATATGTACGGATAAGAAATATTTGTACAATAAAATTAAGACAACAACATACCCCTGATCTGTCTCCCCAATTAATTTATGCATATCACTAATACAAAGGTAATAGCTTTTACTGGTCACACACTCGTAATTTCTAAAAAAATATCTTTGGAGTTTTTAAGCCTCTTCAGAGAGAGTTCTTAAAAAACTTATTTTAGAACTTGCAATTAGTATCCTAATAAAATATGTGAGTTTTAAAAAAATATAAAGATAGAATTTGAGTTAGGATTCTAATGATGAATTTTAAGGACTTACACTACAAAAAATACAGCATATACCGAGAACACGTTCTTGGTATAGACAATTCAGAACCGTGCCATATCTATGCGGTTTTTTTTCATTTTAGTTGATGTACCGAGGACGCTATACCGAGAACATGTTCTCGGTATAGGTTTTTTATATACTTCGTCTTTCCCAAACAGAGAGCTCATTTCTCTCTGAAACAAAAAAAACCCCAACCCATTTTCTCCGTTTTCTCCGCCATTTTTTTCCCATTTTCTGGATTTCGGCCCCCAAAAGCTTGGTTTTTGATAAATCTTCCCTTCCAAAGAAGATTTAGTCAGCAATAAGGTCTATTAAGATATGCATTTATATATATTTCATTTTTATTTGTGTATAAATTTATCAATTTTATTTTTCTGTTTTGGTCTTCTCTAATGGGTTTTTTCTTTGTTTATTTTCAGGTGTTGCATTATTCACAAGTGGTTTTACAGGTATCACGAATTTTCTTTATAATTTTTTGGTTTTTTTTTTTATATTTTTTGCATAAATATATTTGGGGTTTTATGTATAATTTGTTTAATATTGTTAATATATTGTTATTTGTCATATTATATATATATTTTTTGATTGTGTATTTAAAATAGGCAAGAATAATTAGTAATGAAAATTAGTTAAAAATTTAGTGATATCCAATTTAGAGGAAATAATGTTGTGTAGTATTTTAGTAAAATACATATATAGCTTTGGAGAGAAAAGTAGGAGGAAAGAAAGTTTTGGAGAGAAAATTGAAGAGAAGCAAAAGTGAAGGTTGTTTGGTAGAAGAGAAAATGTCGAAGGAAAGAAAAGCGAGATGAAAAAAAAAAGGTGGGACCCACAACAAATATTTTCTCTCCAAATTGGAGAGAAAACAAGAGAGAAAATTCTTAATAATTTTATTTGACTAAAATAACCATGTGTTACTCCTATATTTTTTCTATTTCTTTTTTAATAAATTAATTCTTTAAAAATATTTATTTTATTTTATTTTATTTATACATGAATATCATTACTACTATCAATATAAACATCCTATTTATATTTATTTCATTAATTTGTTCACAATATTTTTTTTTAACTTTGTAAGTTAAAATCATTCATTTATGTTTTATCTTCATATTTTTATAAACACTAAAAAATAATATATATAGCTTTTTATATTTACTCGTTTATTTATTTTTAGTCTAAATTTTATAATATAAATTATTTATATGTTTTATTTTAAGAATATGAAAGAAAAGAAAGAAACAAAAATAGAAAATGGTAGACATAGTTATTTATTTATTTTTGAAATCTAATTTTTAATAATAGGCACGATAATTTATAAAACTTTGGAATCAAAATAAGAAGTAATACATATAAAGATTAATATGAGTATAAATAATATATAAATATAAGGGCAAAAATGTCAATATATTTCTTTCCTCTCAATTTTAACTCAAATACCAAACAAAGGAAATACAGTAATTTTCTTTCCTCTCTTTCCACCAAACAAGTGGGTGAGAAAATATCTTTCTTTTCTTTCCTTTACTTTTTCTATTCAGTTCATTTTTTCTATCTTTCCTATTTTCTTTCCACCCTACCAAACATAGTAGGATTTAGTTAGTGTAATCATATGGATAAATAAGTAATTTGTTAGTATGAAACTTTATTAATTTAATAGTTTATTTTTTAGGTATATAATTTGACTTTTAGTTATAAAAATATGTTTGTATGAAAATATAATATTTGAGTGTTTGTTTTTTAGATTGGGTTAAATAATTTTAGTGTTAGATTATTAGATTTGGTTAATAAAGTTTGATTATTAGAGTGAGTTTTGTTTATTTAATTTGAATTTTGTTGTTGTTGTTAATTTTTTTATTCTTAGTGTTGATGAATATTGATGCTTTGTTTTTGTTGTTAATTTTTAGTAGAATTATGATATTTTAAATAGAAAATTGAATAATTAATAAAATTTAGAGTAATAATTATAAATTATATAGTCATTTACAATGTATTTGTATTGCTTTGTGTATGTTCTGGGACTAGATATTTTTTTATGTGTTATTTGCAGGTTTTTAAATTTTGGGATATATGAAAATACAGTCGTTATGCTGCCCAATTTTTTATAGAATTAAAAGTACTCAATAAAATTTCTAATTTAAGAAATAGTGAATTGATAAGTAGTATAATATATTTTTAATTATGATTAAATAAAATTAACAATAACATTATGCAACCAAATTTTAATAAAAATAAACATTAATCTTGAAATTTTATTTAAATAAGTAATAAATCTTAAAGTAATTATAACGATTTAAACAAATCTTAAAAAATTTGTGTAAATTTATAAAACTATTCAATAAAGCATAAGTAAAATATGTTATTTAATAAATACTGAATTAATATGTAAAAATAAAATTAACAATTATATTATTAGAAAACCAATTTTAAACATAATGTTAATCATTATTAAAATTAAAATTAATATTTGAAGTTAGAAAAAAAAAAAGTCAAATTTAAATAATTTTAATAATATTTACACTCAAATATATTATAGTTATGATATCATAAAACAACATAATTAACTTCAAAGAGCATAAGACATTAAAAAAACATATATAATTTTATTTGTTTTTTTCTTTGGTAATAAGAAATTATTACCAAAGATATGATAGTGTTATTATCACCTAGTGATAATTTTTTATTTTTTTAGTGTTCATCACAAGAAGCCTTAAACCCGTTCAGAGAGGGTGAGTTATTGAAGACTCTTAAATTTGCCTCTCTCTGAATTAGGACACACACACAAATTGATTGTAAGTTTGATGATTAGTGTTTCGTGCAGTGCTACATTCATACAATGTCGATCGACAAGAGCTGGATTAATTTGACAGATCGATTATCCGATGAGTATGAGGCTGGTGTGATGGATTTTCTCGAGAGAGCTCGGCAGTGCGTTGACTCAAGGGGATTGGTGAAATGTTCGTGTAGGAGGTGTGTCAATGTTGAATTTCAGACGATTGATGTATTAGAAAATCATCTCTTTGTAAATGGTTTTCTACGGAAATATACCAATTGGCATTGGCATGGAGAGGATGAAATAATACCAATGAGGAAAGTGATAGATCAAAATGATGAAGATGAAATGATGGATGTTCTCAATGATGTTATGCAAAATGACAATGAGGAATATGAAGAGAATGAGTGCGATCAAGAGATACCTACAACAGACTACAGGGGTGGGCAACATTATAACGATTTGTTTGCTGAGATTGAGGCTCCATTATTCCCCGGGTGTCAAAATTACACATCATTGAATTTCCTAGTGAAGTTAATGCATTTCAAAGTGTTGGGCAAAATTCCCAACAAAATATTTGATGGAATGCTGGAGTTGTTAAATGATGCATTTCCAGCCCCAAATAAGCTTCCAAAATCACATTATGCAGCGAAAAGGTTGTTGCGGAAACTTGGATTGAGCTACGAGTCAATCCATGTTTGCAAGCATGATTGCACATTGTTTTGGAAAGAACATGCCGGAAAAAACAAATGTCCTGTTTGTGGGGAGGATCGATGAGTGGATAAGAATACCAAGGGAAAGAAAGTGCCTCATAAAGTGATGCGTTATTTTCCTTTAACCCCTAGGTTAATGCGAAAATATGCATCGAGGCACATTGCTCAACATATGAGATGGCATCACAAGAAACGTATAAAAGAAGATGTTGTATTGCGTCATCCTGCTGATGGGAAAGCTTGGAAGGCACTACAACAAAAATGAGTTTTAGGGGCGACGCATGTCGCCCCTAATAACTCGAAAAGTCACTCTTGATATGTATTAGGGGTGACTTGTTGCCCCTGCTTAGTCGTCCGTGAAAAAATGTCCCTAAAGGGAACATTAGGGGTGACTCGAAGGTCGCCCCTGATATTCAAATATCAGAGGCGACACAGTCGCCCCTAAAACTTGAAATGTCGCCTCAAAAATTTGAAAATTTTGAATTATTTTTGTCGATATGTCGCCCCTGATACTCCATTAGTCGCCCTAATACTTAATTATTAGGGGCGACGTGTCGCCCCTAATACTATACTATGTCGCCCCAAATGGTTACACGTGGTATATTATCAGGGTCGACAGTGTCGCCCCTAATACTATTTTATTTATAAAAAAATAAAAAAATTAATTAATTAAATACAATTTTAATTAATTATTTATCGAAATTATTATTTAAAATTTAAATAATTGAAAACAAATATATTAAAAATAAATATATTATATTAAATATTCAAATTAGTTTATTAAAATAACAATTGTACATATTCATAATACATTAACATAACAAATATTCATATTGTTCATAAAATTTAACAATAATTAATAATAAAATAAACCTAGTCTCCTAAATCAGCTGCCTCGTCCTCCTCCCTATTGTTTTCTTGTTGTGGTTGTTGCGGTGGTTGTGGTTGTGATTGCTGCGGTGGCGGCATCGGCCAAGGATATTGGGGAGGTAATGTGAACGATCCAGCTCCATACATGTAGGGATACGACGGCTGGGAGGACGGTTGAATCGGCCACAGATAAGGTGTTGCTCCGTACATATATGGAGGTACCATATGTTGAGACGGCGCTGCCCCGTACATAGAAGGATGAGTTGGAGTTGGAGGTTGAGAAGACGAAGCCCTAGAAATATTGTCACTATCAGGCACAGGCGGCATTTGAACGTTTGGTGGACGAAATGAAGGTGCAAAAAATTAAGTTAAGAAATTAACTTGATCAGTCAATTTCTATAGATTATTCTCCAATTTTTCTATATATTCTCTTGAATGATGAGGAGGAACTTGAGACTCCCTGAAGTGAGAGTGTTGGGTAGATGATGACCCCGACCCCGACCCCTTCAATTTGCGGCCGACTCCTCGCACATGTCCACGCCTTTGGCCTAATACTTTTTGTAGCACCTCCACCTGATCAACTGATGACAGACTATCATTATTAGAAGCATCAGTGGATGTTTGCTGAGTTTGTAACTCAAAATCAGCCTTAAATATAACTCTATTAATATTAAAAAATATAATTCAAACTTACATAATCTTGGCGAGCATCATCGTTCACGAAATCATTTGTTGCTTTCTTCCAATGATAATCCTTCCATGACTCAAGGAGTTCCGGGTTCATCTAAAAAATATAACCCAAATGTTAGAGAACATATAATTTAAAAGAACATAATTTTGATAAATATTTTATCTTTTACTTACTTTTTCAAAACGGATGGCTGTCAGCGATTTTGTACCCTGCGTTGTAGAATACTTTTGTTTCTTCCGATTTTCCTTATTCTTTATGGAGCGCGCAATAAATTGTGGACTTGTAAATAACTGACAGATCTGCTTCCACTCCTCCTTGTTAACATCATTGGTTGGGTTGTTTAGAACCTTATCCCAATCCTCCGGTCCTTTGTAGCGTTTCTCAAAGTGTTCGTGTCTTAGTGTTTTCCTATTATGGTATCGGTCTTTCATCTCTCGATCGATACCATCTAAACACTTTAAGAAATCCTCGCGGCCCGCTATTTGATAATAGTACTAAATTGAAAATTAAACATATTAATAATATATGTACTATATTAAAGGCAAATTTTTAAAAAATATATTTAATACTATTTTTACCTGAATTATGCCAAGAACCTGATCCTTGTATTGTTTAGGCACTAATTCCCATGAATCGTAATGTCTGGGAACTTTCGTTTTAATTTGGGTTCCCACAAGGCGGACAAAAGCAGCGTGCTCGCCCCCAACAACCTTGTACGTTCGTGGGAAAAACGTTACTTCCAATGGTTTTCCATTTTTACGCCGCCTCTCCTCTAGATCTTTTCCAATAGCTGCACCACGACCCTTTTTCTTAGTTGGGATTCCTGTATTTTTTTTTATTAATAATACATAGAGTATTATTATATACATGATAAACATATGTGAGTAAATAAAATAACAAAAAAATTACCTGAGTCGCATGTAGTCGGGATCCTAGTAGGATCCGGTGGAGGATCACTGCCAGCGTCTCCACCGTGAGCTCTAGCCACATCTGCTGACATCTACTAACACGACAGTAATTTAACCTATCTATTTTAATATTTAATTATTATTTATAATTAATTTATTGAGTATTATTTCAATTGATTAGGTAATTTGAAACATGCTATTTGGAAACGAACTTTTTATTTCTCAATATGTATAATACATTGAACACTAGATACAAAACTAAGTAGAATAGTCACTATCCTCACTAATTACATCAACATCTATCGGGCACACATCATCAGTATTATCATCACTAAGGTCGACAATTAATTCATCCTCATCTTCTGCTTCTTCTACACTGTCTGCCATATCATCTTCATTGTCATTAATAAATCCATCATCTTCTTGAACAACTTAAGAAGGTCGATGGGCCGTGTTGACTTGAGTCGCTAGTACATCAGATTGCTGAACAACCAACTCTCCGAGATCCACAGTCAAAACAAAATTCGATGAGTTGGTTTCATGTACAACATCAACATCAGCAATCATATCTGAAGCATCTGGAAAGTCCCAAACTTGCCGATGATTCACTTCTTGGACAACTTTCCAATCTCGTCCTCTAACGAGATCATCGATGTAGAATACTTGTTTTGCTTGACTAGCTAGTATGAACGATTCATCTTTATACCATTCACCGATAACATTGATACTAGTAATATTATTTACAGTGATGGTTTTCTTTTTTTTCGTATCTATATTGAACCATTTACATCGAAATAATACCACCGAATAAGAACTAGTAAAAGACAGCTGGAGTATTTCTTCAAGTTGCCCGTAATAGTTAAAACCTTCTGTTCCAGCAACACACACTCCAATATTTTGTGTAATTTGATTCTGATCTCGATTGTATGAAACAAATCGAACTCCGTTCACTATACATGCTTGGTAGGAGTAAGCCAATAGATCTGACCCAGATGCTAAAGCTAGTAATTCATCAGCATGCTCTAATGACCCAAGCTGGTGCAAGTCATATATCTAATAATAAAGAAATATATTAGAATGAGAATGTAATTTGTAGTATGCAATTTGCTAAGTACAAGTTACCTTCTTATGAAACCATGAACGAAACTCTTTCTTATGTATCAATTTATGATTGGCAGCCATATCTCTTTGTTGTACCTCAGTTAGGTGTTCCCTGTTAATTAATTAACAATGTAAATATTGTTAATTAAGGAGTAGATTGAACAAAGAATAAAATGAATATTAATTATGTACTTACTCTAAATACACTTTAGTTTCTGGAGAATTATCCAATATGAACCACTCAGCTTTATTCCGAGTATTTTCATCGAGGGGCACGGGAATTCCCTTACTAAGAGGACGACATTGAGATTCAAACACAGTGAGGTGTCGATTCACATACGGTGCATCTTCATTACGATCAGGCTGATTAAATTTTGTTTCCACGCCTTTGAAATACATTGAACAAAATGTCAAAGCCTCATCTGCAACATATCCTTCTGCTATAGATCCTTCAGGACGAGCTTTATTCCTGACATAGTTTTTTAATTTTTTCATGTATCTTTCAAAAGGATACATCCACCTCATAAATACAGGTCCTCCCAATATTGCTTCATCAGGCAAGTGCAAAACCAAATGGATCATTATGTCAAAGAATGCTGGAGGGAAAATCAACTCCATCTTACATAAAATAACAATCAAGTCATCCTTAGCTTTCTCCATATCAGAAACGTTCAATGTCCTAGAGCACAATTGTTTGAAGAAATTACACAATTCAGTGATGGTATTGGATATAGATTCTGGTAAAAACTTGCGAACACCTATTGCAAGTAATCGTTGCATTATCACATGACAATCATGGGACTTCAACCCAACAATGTTTGAGTCATTGTCTGTGACTTTTTTCTTTAGATTAGAACAAAAACCATCGGGCAACTTCACTCCTTTCAAAAATTGACAAAAATCTCGCCTCTATTCAAAAGTGAACACGTATGGAGCATGCGGTTTCATTAACCTTTTATTGGCATCCTCGTAAATCCACAACGATTTCCTAACCCCCATAATCTTTAAATCATGTCTTGCGTTAGTGGTGTCCTTAGATTTATCATTATCTAACAAAGTCCCAAGGAGACTGTCGCACACATTCTTCTCAACATGCATCACATCTAGGTTGTGTTTTAAATGATTTGAACTCCAGTAATCAAGTTCATAGAAAATACTTTTTTTCCTCCAATTACTTTCCCCTGCACCTTGCTTGCGTTTCACCCCCCCAAATCTATCATGTTTACCAGACACTTGAAGCGGTAAAGCATTGACTTGATCTAAAACTTGTTGACAAGTAAACTGTTGTGGAGGATTTCTTTTCTCAACTTTGCCATCAAATTCCTTGTCCCTTCTATACTTATGATTACTCCTCAAGAATCGCCTATGACCGACATACGATGTCTTACCAATCATTCGAATGGAAGTGGTGTCTTCATTGCACGTTGGACATGCTTTATACCCTTGCCTGCTCCAACCAGACAAGCTACTACGAGCAGGGAAATCGTTAATTGTCCACAGAAGGGCTGCACGAATCTTGAACAATTCATTCATTGTGCCATCTCTTGTGTCGACCCCGTTAATCCACAATTGTTTTAACTCATCCACCAAGGGTCTTAGAAATACATCCATGTCTTTATCCGGTGATTTTGGCCCAGGAATAAGCAGAGTTAGCATAAAATACTATTCCTTCATGCATAGCCAAGGGGGGAGATTGTAGTTCGTTAAAATCACAGGCCACATGCTGTATGATAAGCTCATGTTGCCAAAAGGATTAAACCCATCAGCAGCCAAGCCTAGACGAACATTTCTAGGATCTTTTGCAAAATCAGGATGGGTGGCATCAAAGTCTTTCCATGCAGACCCGTCAACCGGATGACGCATCACCCCATCTGTTGGGGTTTTATGCCCTAATTAAAACCCAAATTCTTTGTAATCTCATTTTATTATCAATAAAAGAATAGAAATCATTTTTTGACTTGGTCAATCACTTTGCTCACATGTTTTATTTTCATGATTATTTGTTTAATATAAACTTCTATTAAATCCCGAGCATATAGCTAATCTTATTTATAGTGACGTAATCACAGTGGAATATAAATATGATTATATGTTCAAAATAAGTTAGTCCTAAGATTAGTCAGTGCACTGGATTTACACTGACTTGATAATCTACGATATGATCTACTTACACATTACAGTGTTATGTTCTTTCCAGAACATTATCAAAGTAGATAAGATCGGATGTATTTATTACATCGGACAGGACCGATATTGACAGTTGATAAGATAAGTAAACATACCGTTATTATCTATTCTAGTCATATCATATAGTTGACCATAGGTCAATTCAATCTCAATTATGAGTGGTTAGTATTCTAACTGATTGTATTATTTGAGTTCTTTGACTTGTTCGTTACCAGCTTACCCTACGGACTAGCCCATACTTACATCTTGGGAACTCGGTAGTATAATTGAGTGGGAGTGTTAATCATAGATATGAACATCTATAGCTTCTGATGAAGAAGTGAAACGATGGTTTCCTTTTAGTTTGGTTCAAGGTGTTAAATGATAGAGATCTTATTTCAGTAAATAAATTAGTTTACTGAAATATCATTTACAAGGAACTAAGTGTTTTAAGGTTAAAATACAATGAGGGGTAAAACGGTATTTTAGTCCTATCTCATTGTAGACAGTCTATAGAGGATTGAGTGACAATTATGGTTGTAACAATGGATAATTAATAGTGTATCTATATTTGTTATAGAGCGTTCTATGAATTCAAGAGTGCAATTCCAAGTCTATAGTGGAGTCACGAAGAATTAATAAGTTAGTAAATTTATTTGTTAGATTTATGATAACTTATTGGAGCTTGATTTCATAGGCCCATGGTCCCCATTTTACCTTGGATAAAATCATCTAGATAGTCTCAATTAATTGATTTAATCATCAATTAGAATTATCAAAGTTGACCAGGTCAATTTTGGATAGTTTCACAGAGTTGTGTAATTTTGAGAAGAAAAGAGAAATTATGGCAGATTTATTAATTAAGATAAATTGGTATCTAAATTGATAAATAAATTTAAATCAAGGTTCAAATTATAAATAATTAATTTGATAAAGGATTTAAATAATTATTTAATTAATTAAATCAATAGAAAATAATACAGGCCTTGATTTTAAGTCCAATGGGCTTATAATCAAATGGGAAATTTCACGGGCCTATAGCTCATGATAATTTCGACCTAGGGCTTCAAAATGACTGTTATTTTATTGATTTTTTAATTAAATTAAATGGCCTAATTGAGTCTATAAAGGAGTGCTTAGAGAGAAGATTTAAGAGATGACAGATAAGTCACAAGTCAGATTTTCTGATAGTTTTAGATTCTCTCTAAACACAAGTCCTTTTCTAAACCTCTTTGATATTTTCTCTTCTTCTCTCTATACCTATCTCATGTGTTGAGAATTGCCCACACTAGTCTAGGTGGTTCTAAGGATACATTGGAAGATCGTGAAGAAAATAGAAGATCGGTTCAGTTTCTTGATAATACTCTGCGACAGAGAGGATACAAGAGTTAGAGAAATTGAAGGAAGGACTCTTAATTCCGCTGCATATACTGTAAGTATTATATTATTTGTTTCTCTTTGAATTCAATTTTAGAAACATGTTTTAGGCTATCTCGTATTAATTTTTTTAATATTAGATATACATGAAAATAAATAAAGATCCTGTATAAGCTTTTTCCAACAACTGGCCTCAGAGTCTTTGGTAATCTTTATTTTCATGCATGAACATGTTTAAAATTGGATTATTTGATATGTTTGAATAATTGGATGGTTTTTCATGTTTTTATGAACATATTGATTTTATGTGAATTTTAGCAATTTTTAGGTTATTTTGTTGTGTTTTCTATGCTATTAATTTTTATATATTCTTTATTTTGTGTAAAACATGTTAAAAATTAATTAGAAAATGGTTTTGGTTGAAAAAATTGCACACAAATTTTTTTCGAAATTTTTTGTTCTGGCTGCCATGTGCGCGTACACACCGTGCGCACCAGTGCGCGCACGCGCGCGCCCCGCCCACGCACCGCGCGCACGCCCCTGCAGCCGCGCACACCAGCGCGCACGAGCGCGCGCGCGCCACCAGCAGCCACAACACTCGGGTGAACAGTACCCGATACGGGTACTGTTCATCCAGATTTTTTTTTTTGAAAAATAAATAAAATAAAAATTGTAGAAATTTATTATGTATAATAAAAACCTAAAATATCTTTTTTTTTTTTATCATTTAAATTTTTTAAAATAAGATATTTTGGTTAGTAGAGATTTAAATAATTAGATATTTTCTACAAAGATTCAAATTCAAATTTAAAATTAGACTAACAACTTAATTTTAAATCTTTTAATATATTAAAATATTAGAATTATGATATCAGATATTTAAGATATTTTCATTTAAATTCTTGATATTTTTATTAAATCTTTATTTGAAAATATAAATATCTTTTTATTCTATAGGTTTTAATATTTAAATTATTTGAAATTTAATATTGTTAGTTAGATATTTGAATTTGTTTAACTATTTTAGATATTTTAGGCTTGTTATAACTATTTGTATTTTATTATTTTTAAATAGTTAAAATATTAGATAATAGTTGTAACAACACAAGATATTTTTTTTAAATAGTTTAGATATTGATTTTAAAATTTAAAATTGGTTAAATTTTGAAAAATATCATTTTTTTTCAGCCAATTAATAAAATATTTTTTTTAATAAATGGGATTTAAATTAACTTTGGTTAATTGTTGATAAATCCTATTTAAATTAAATTAATATTTTTTCAAATTAACCTAAAACCAATTTATTGTTGATAAATGAAATTTAAATTAACTATTGTTAATTGCTGATAAATTTTATTTAAATTGACTTATTTTTGTAAAAATTTAATTAATTTGAATTTTTTTTATAAATTATAGATAATTAGTTGTGGTATTTTTGCAAATAAAATAAATTGTGGTATTTTTGCATAAATTCATAGAATTGCTCATATAGTAACATGATTAGGCCCATCCAATTATAACATGTCTGTTTGCACTATATGTGGTATTTTTGCAATTGGGCTTAGATGAATATAGTGGCCCATATGTGTATATGGTATATTGCCAAATAAAATATTCATAAAATGATAGGTTTTATTTGGGCCCATTAGAAAATGTAAAGTTTAAATTCCTCTCTTGTGGGTGATTCCACTTGTGAAGGCCCATTTGCTTTGCATGATTATAGTGGGCCTAATCAATTAATAAAACGAAGGTTTAAATTCCTGTCTTTTGGACCTTGTATGGAAGATAGGGGGCCTTTGTAGTGGGAACGACATACTGGACCCAGCCCTCCTCCATACAAGCCTAATTGTTAAGGCCCATTTACCTGAGTTGGACTTAATTGTATAGGTTCATTATATTAGTTAAACCTAAATATTGATTAGCAACAAATTAATTCTAAATTAATTGAATTTGTTTCAATGTGACAATTTAGAATTAATAAGAAATTATAGGACTTTGGTTTTAAAATTTTTAATATGTTTCATTTTTTTGGGAAAACCATAGTCATTAATTTTCTAAAAATAAATAATAAAAATACTATTTTTAATTTTATAATGAGCTTATTTTAAGAATTTTATTCGATCTCCACCGTTGGTTTAACATAGTCAATAGCTTAATGGGGCCTCGAGGTGCTTTGATTCGTCCCCCTACGGAAGGTGTTCATTAGTTATTTTGACAAGGTTAGATTTCGAAAGATAGATAATTATAGGTCGAATTCTACTAGACTCACCCCCTACGGTGACTACTAGGACTAAATCTATGATTATTGAAACCGTGGGTCTAGCTCATAAAATAAGAGATTTTGTTTTCTTATTTTGATCGAATAGTAGGTTGTTAATAATAGTGTCCATTATTAAATGAGTTTACAACTCTATTTAACTAGTGGTATTTTTGACTCTCGCCAACCGGGACAAGGATATCATAGATTAGTTAAAAACCTAAAGAGATAGAGATATGATTGTTTTTGGTATTTTTTCTCATATCTTACATATTTTTTGGTATATGTTGTGCTATTTCTTGAAATTTGTGTGAATAGAAGTTTTATTGAGCAAATGTGATTGATTTCTATTTTATTGATAATTTGTAGTTTTAAGTTAAGTAGTGTCTACTCCCATCCTTTCTCAACTTTCGATGGAGAAACTCACCGGAGAAAACTTCCATAATTGGAAGCAGAATATCAACATAAAGTTTATTGGTGACAACTCCAAGTTCGTCATGACTGAGGAATCCCCGGACGTTCCAGCTGAAGGAGCTACCAAGTTTGTGAGGGACAAGTATGAGCGTTGGCAGGCGGCTAACAACAAGGCGCGGTACTACATGTTGACTAGTATGGTCGACACTCTCAAGACAAAGATGGAGGATGTCGAGACAGCCTACGAAATCATGGATCAGCTCCAAGACATGTTTGGTGCCAAGTCAGCGCAGACTCGTTTTGAGGCCACCAAGAAATATGCCAATGCTCGAATGGCACCTTCTCAACATGTTCGTGATCACCTGATCAAGATGACAAACTACTTTCAGGAAGCTGAACTGCACGGAGCCATAATAGATGAGGAAACTCAAGTTGGCTTAATCCTCAACAGTCTTTCTCCAGCTTTCCTTCCATTCACCACCAACTATGTGTTGAATAAACTCAACTATGGTCTGACGCAGCTCATGAATGAGCTTCAGACTTTTGAGTCTATTATGGGTGGACCTAGTAAGGGAGGAGAAAAGAAGACAACTACTACTACTGCTGCTGATCCAGCTAAGGCTGAAGCTAACCAAGCTTCATCTTCAAAAGCTGGAAACAAGAGGAAAGGTGGGCAAAACAATAACCCCAAGCCTGCAAAAGCTGCAAAGGCGAGTGCACAACCAAGTGCACAGACGCCTAAGGGGAAAAACAAGAAAAACAAGAAAAACAAGAAAGGTAAAGGTAAATGTTTTCACTGCAAAGAAAAGGGGCATTGGAAACAAGATTGCCCCAAGTTTCTAGCAGATAAAAACAAAGGTAATGATTATAGTTCATTTGTCTTAGAAACATGTGTTTTAGAGAATGATAACTCTGTTTGGATTATTGATTCTGGATCTACTAACCATGTTTGTAACTCTTTATAGCTTCTTGAATCATGGGAGGAAGTGAACGAAGGCGGCTTAAAGCTTAGAGTTGGGAATGGAGCGTTCGTTGCGGTCCAAGCTAGAGGAAGAGCTCGTCTGAAGTTCGGAAATAAATTTTTAATTTTAAAAGATGTATTTTTTATTCCAGATTTTAGTAGAAATTTAATTTCAGTTTCCATGTTGCAATTAGAACGATTTGTTATGACTTTCACAAGTTTTAATATATCTATTTCTTTCAATGGATCACAATTGTGTATTGCATGTTTGGAAAACGGGCTTTATATTCTGCGACCTAACGAACCCCTCGCTCTTAACAATGATTTATTCAAAGTAGCTAAATTACTTTTATATTGAAATTATTTATTTAACTTTTAATTTATTTTTAAATTACTAAATTTGTTAATATTAAATTAAATTATAATTTTTTAATTTATTTTGAAATTATTTATCTAATTATTTAATTTATTTTTAAATTACTAAATTTGTTAATATTAAATAAAATTATAATTTTTTAATTCATTTATCTAAATTTTTAATTTATTTTGAAATTATTTATCTAATTTTTTAATTTATTATTAAATTACTAAATTTGTTAATATTAAATAAAATTATAATTTTTTAATTCATTTATCTAAATTTTTAATTTTTTTTTGAAATTATTTATCTAATTTTTTAATTTTTAAATTTGTTAATATTAAATAAAATTATAATTTTTTAATTTATTTATCTAAATTTTTAATTTATTTTGAAATTTTTTATCTAATTTTTTTATTACTAAATTTTTTAATATTAAATTAAATTAAAATTTTGTAATTTATTTTGAAATTATTTATCTAACTTTTAATTTATTTTTAAATTACTAAATTTGTTAATATTAAATTAAATTATAATTTTGTAATTTATTTTTAAATTATTTATCTAACTTTTAATTTATTTTTAAATTATATATCTAATTATTTAATTTATTTTTAAATTAGTAAATTTGTTAATATTAAATTATAATTTTTCACTTTATTTTAAAATTATTAAATTGTTAATATTAAATTAAATTATTTATCTAATGTTTTAATTTATTCCTTAATTTATTTTGTTAATTCTAAATATTCAATGTTTTATTTATTATATTATTATTTATTTAGTCCTCTAACTCTACCAAAATTTCGGGAGCATAACATCTCTATTATAACATATCCCAAAAATTTAAAACCCTACAAAAAACACTCAGAAAATTCCCAGAACAGTGACAATATACATATTATTAATCAAATTTAAATACTAACACATGCTATAATTTTATACACATATATAAATATATCATTGAACACATCTTACTTTGTACACACATTAACATATTAGTTAAAATAATAACATAATTAAAAAATAAATACATTGATGCCACAAAATTATAAATACTCTAGTGACCAAATTTCCAAGAGATACTCCTTCAATTTCTACACAAAATCAACCCAAAAAATTAAATTTAAACAAAATTAAATCAACTTAAGATTGTTCTATTTTTAACTGTCATAAAGAAAGAATTAATTAGATAATGACCAACAACAACAAAGCTGAAATGGTGTAGAAACATTCAAATTCAATAATGGAAAGCATATCTGAATTTAAAAAAAAAAATCAATGCAATCTTGCAAGGGTAACAACACTGCTGGAAAAACCAAATTTAAACTTTAGTTGTAACATTTTGTCTGTTTCGTTTTTCTTGGGTAAAAAAACATGGATGTTTTTCTTGGGTAACAACACTTCATAGTCAGCATGTTTTCCCTTTACTGATGACAAAAGCACTAATGTGCAAATTTAGAAGCATGAGACAACATAAGCTATAGAACTTACCTATATCCTCTGGCTGTGCAGAGTCTAATAAGATGTCAGAATCGGATGGAAGAAAAAGAGAACCAGGATATTTTCCCAGGGCTCCTAAGTCTGCAGAAGTATCAAGGTATTATAGATTAATAAAAGCCTTACATTGCATAAACAATGTAGAGTCCAAGAACTTTACTTAGCTAGTTAGATAGTAGTATTATAGTATTATCTTTATGACTGTGGATTTTTGGTTCAGACCGGGAATTATTTGGACACTCACAGTAGTACTTGTAGATTTTCTAAGTTTAACTTATAGTTTAAGAATATTAATGTTAACCTAAGGTTTGATTAATATGGCTGCTATTAAGGATAATATTTATTATACTATAAGGTTTAAATAAGAACCAATAGGATTTTAAGCACATGTTATGTATGGGTGATTAAGGATTAAGTATTTTGAGGATTAAATTTAATAAGGGTAAAGTTTGAATGCTCTAAGGTCAGTCAGCAGCTTTGAATACGTTTGAGGGCTTAGTCAAGGTTGTTTACTCAATTTGAATTAAGCTAAAAATATGTAATTTCGTGTTTAAATAATCAGCGAATGCCGATATATCGCAGCTATAAGGGGCGATATATCGTAGCACGTAGATACGGAAAACACGAAACGATGCACGTGTGCCTCGGGCATAATGGTCCAGGCGATATATCGCCTATAGGGGCGATATATCGCCTCCTTCAGCATATTTTGAATGCTTTTGAATTTGTTTTCCATTCAACCATTCAACCTTTTGATAAGTCCAACACCTTTTTGAACGAGCCTTCAGCCTCTGCTGAACGATTATTCAAATTACTTTCACCTAAAAAGCCATTATTTTTATTCAAGTTACATTAAGATCCTTTCATTCCTAAACTCTATAAATAGGACCTAGTACCCATCCATTATTCATCTTTTGCTCTAAGTTCAGAGGCTGCAATTTGCTAGGTGAGTGTGAGAGTGTAAACACTTGGGTGGGGAAATCATAAGCTTATCAAACACTTGGGAAAGTAAGGATTTATAGTATTTCGGTTCGAGGTTTAGATTGGTCTTACAAGTCTTCAAGGTAACCCAAACTCTAGTTCGTTTCTGTACTTTTTCTTCAAAAGTTCTCATAGTCTTCTACTTATTCTAACCTTATTCTTATTTTGGTTAGGAAATCTAAGAACTCGCACATAAGTTTTTGTAAGTATTTTCTCAATGGTTTAGTCCTTTCATTCCTTTCAATTCTCTTCTTCTCTATACTCACTCTTTTTCAAATGGTTCTTAGGAGTGTTCCAAAGTCCCACCTCTGTCCTCTTATCCCGGTATTTTGGTAAGGAAAATAGGATAGAATCTTTATGTTATATGCTTATGTTATCTTATGTTTTTATGTTATGAAATGTGTTATGATATGTATGTATGTAGGCTTGGGCATATGACCCATACGACTAACAAGCCCCAAATAGATTATGGGCATCTGACCTGCTTAGCTAGTAGGACCCCACTAATCTAATGGGCATATGACTTGTTTAGTCTATGGGACCCCAAGTAATAATGGCCATTATAGTATGTGTATGATATAAGTGTTATGTTATGTTATGTTTTTTTATGTTTCATATGAAATTTATGTATATGAACTATGTGGTAGATTTTCCTTGCTGGGCATTAGGCTCATTCCTTTTTGTTTATATGTGCAGGAAAATAGCTATAGTGGCGGGAAAGATTCGTGGATGCTTGGGAGAATGTGTATCGGTGATGAATGGATTCAAGGAGTCGAGAGTTTGATTTCGAGGATGTAGTCTTTTATTTATGGTTTATGTGTAATTTCTCCGCACCTATTTATGTAATTTCTTTTCATTTCTATTAAGATATGTTTTTTTTTAAAACAATGGGATCCCATATCCTGCTTTGAGTTATGTAAGTTTTAACATTGGTTTTTACAAGTTTTTAATAAAGTATGATCTTTTTCACTTGTAAGTTCTATTAAAGATTAGGGTCTATGTATAGTTTTCGTTAATGGTCCAAAAGTCTAGAGTAGTTGGGTCATTACAAACAATCATGCAATTTTAGCCTGCAACAAAAATGAGTGATGCACACTGCCCACTACCCACTGCACTTTTAAATTTAAACAAAATTAAATTACGAAAGAACAGAGGCATAGGCATATTTATATATTTTACAAGAGATATATATATACATATACATATTATATATATTATTATGAACGGGTTATATATATACATATACATATATTATATATACAACTACATATATTATATATACATATATAATATATATATACATATACATATATACATATATTATATATATATACATATACATATATTATATATACAACTACATATATTATATATACATACATATAAAAAATATACAGAAGCCAAGAGGTTACCTTTGTTGCGGCCGACCGTCTGGAGAGAGAGCCGAGAGGGAGTCTGAGCCGGAGGTTCGACCTGGGTCTTGGGGTTGGGTCGGATGGTGGTTCGGCCTGGGTCTTGGGGTTGCGTCTGAGAGGTCGGAGAGAAGAATGATGGTGGTTCGGTGGGGTTGGGAGGCAAGGATGATGATGGTGAGTGAAGGAGGGGGTGGGTCGCGCCTGGGTCTTCGGAGGAGGTGGGTCGCGCCGCCCCTGGGTCTTCGGAGAGGGTGGGTCGCGCCTGGGATTTCAGATGGGCTGGGGATGGGATTTCGGATGGTCTTCGGAGAGGATGATGATGGTGAGTGAAGGAGGGAAAAAGGAGAGGGAAGAGGCGGCTGAAATGAAAAATTTCAGAGAAATGAGGGAAGGAGAAGAGGCACGGCTGGGGATAGGTTATATTAACAGTATTAGGGGCAACACGTGTCTCCCCTAATATTAACCCGTGTGGCAAAAATTAACAGTATTAGGGGCGACACATGTCGCCCCTAATATTAACCCATGTGGCAAAAATTAACAGTATTAGGGGCGACACGTGTCGCCCCTAATATTACACGTGTCGCCCCTAATATTAACCCATGTGGCAAAAAATTTCTTATCAGTGTTACCAAAAATGATGAGCAGTGCTATACGTCCCGCTTAAAATATTAGCCCGATCCAGGTTTCATTTTTTTATTGGCTTGGCGTGTTTTCCACGTGGCATATTAACAGCTGTGCATTGAGAATTTTAAATTTTTCTACTAACTGATCAAACATATATGCATAAGGGCCCACCTATATTATTATTGTGATTTTTTTTTAAATGCCTCTCTTTTTTTTATCTGTTCTCTCTCTTTGCCTGCCATGGCTCCACCGCCAGTGGCCTCCCCTCAGCATATGCGCGACACCAGAAGACTCCCCTCGTCATCTTGAGCAGAACCCCAGAGTCGTATCCATCGTGATGTTGGCGAGCTCGTGCATGGTCGCTTCGAGAAATAGCCGACATTCAACCTCCTCCGTCGTCGGCCACGGAACGTCGTTGAGGGAGGTGATCATCTGGGTTAGATTCCCCTCATGAAGTATAACGAAGCACAATCGTCGATTTGATTCAGGAGCAGCTGGAAGCCGCTGCACAACGTGTAAAACACAAGATCGACTCTGAGGGCTATTGACATGGTTTTTATTTATTATTGATGGTGATGGAGATAGTGTTCTTTGGTGTAAATTATGCATCTCGTGCTTGTGTTCTTCAGCACAAACGACGCATGCCTTCTTTACATCAACTTCTCTGTTTGGATGCTCTTATTTGGTTTGGCTCTGATTTGGAATTATTTTGTTCTGTTTTGACTATTAAATTATATATATATATATATATGAATCTATGTCTCCAAAAGATAATCCTAAGAGACCATTTTTCTGGTATACCCATCAACTACTTCACATCAATTGGACTCGGAAGCATCATTGGATTATTTGAAGACCGATGAACATGTGTTTGCCTTTTGGCCGTTGCCATCTATCTGTATACCCATAAATGAGAGTCATGAGATCATTGAAGATGAAGATCTAAAGTAAAATAAAGATGACATATGGATACTGAAAATATAATTACATTTATATGAACAAAGAAAATCAAAAATCATACTCTACTTACACGGTAAGTCTTTCTTTTGTTTAGCAAAATAGAGAAAAAAATGAAAAGTGACTATTTTTTTTTTTATAAAAGAGAAGTCTCTTTTTGGGGAAAGGAAAAGTAAATAGATGGTTTTATATATATAAAAAAAAAGTAAATAGAGTGTCAGTTTTATTTTTTATTTACTTTTTTTTTATATATGTCATAAATATTGATGGTGACTATTTTTTATAAAAAGTTTTTAAAAGTGACGATCCATGTAAGAAGCCACATGGCTCGGGATGAAATTCTATCGGGATCTTTAGCATTTCTCAAAAATGATATATATCAGGGGCGATGTGTATGAAAATTATATATCTAATTATTTAATTTATTTTTAAATTACCAAATTTGTTAATATTAAATTATAATTTTTCACTTTATTTTAAAATTATTAAATTGTTAATATTAAATTATATTATTTATCTAATATTTTAATTTATTCTTTAATGTATTTTGTTAATTCTAAGTATTCAATGTCTTATTTATTATATTATTATTTATTTAGTCCTCTAACTTTACCAAAATTTTGATAGCATAACATCTCTATTATAACATATCCCAAAAATTTAAAACCCTACAAAAAACACTCAGAAAATTCCCAGAACATTCACAATATACATATTATTAATCAAATTTAAATACTAACACATACTACAATTTTATACACATATATAAATATATCACTAAAGAAAACGAAAAGAGGAAACAAATAGAAAATGAGGGTCTGCGGCTGTGTAATTAGGTTTTATGCGGTGAAGGTGAATGATAAAATGTATCAGGGGCGACATATTATAATATTAGGGGCGACACGTCGCCCCTAATAATTTTCGCAACTGGGGAAAATTTCTCAACATCAGGGGCGATTTATACCAATATCAGGGGCGACTAATGATGTGTCGCCCCTGATTTCTAGAATATTAGGGGCGACGTGTCGCCCCTAATAATTTTCGCAATTGGGGAAAATTTCTCAACATCAGGGGCGATTTATACCAATATCAGGGGCGACTAATGATGTGTCGCCCCTGATTTCTAGAATATTAGGGGCGACACGTCGCCCCTAATAATTTTCGCAATTGGGTAAAATTTCTCAACATTAGGGGCGATTTATACCAATATCAGGGGCGACTAATGATATGTCGCTCCTGATTTCTAGAATATTAGAGGCAACATATAGTCGCCCCTAATAGAGTCGCCTCTAAAAACAATATTTCTTGTAGTGAGGACTTTGACCAAAATAATCCAACATTTGCAATGGAACCCAGGAATCTACGGCTTGGATTGGCTGCAGATGGATTCAATCCCTTTGGTAATATGAGTCTTTCTTATAGTATGTGACCGGTTGTGTTGACGACATATAACTTGCCACCATGGTTGTGCATGAGAACTAATTTCATGTTGAGCTTATTAATTCCGGGACCTCATTCGCCAGGAAAAGATTTTGATGTTTTCTTAAGACCATTGATTGATGAGTTAAAAGAATTATGGGTGACCAGTGTACAGACTCGAGATGCAGTCGATGGTAGTTTCTTCACTCTTCGGGCAGCTTTGATGTGGACTATAAACGATTACCCAGCAAGGAGTAGCCTTTCTGGATGGACTGGTCAAGGTGATCATGCTTGCTTTACTTGCAATGTGGCAACACCATCTATTCGTTTACAAAAGAAGGTTGCTTTTTATGGTCATAGACATTTTTTACCAATCAAACATGCCATTAGAAGGGACAAGAAGACATATGGTGTCGTTGAAAAAAGATTACCACCAAAGCCATTAACCATGCAAGAAATGTTCACACAAATGAGTTTTATACCCAATT
The DNA here is from genome assembly GCF_963169125.1 of Humulus lupulus. Taxonomy (NCBI): domain Eukaryota; kingdom Viridiplantae; phylum Streptophyta; class Magnoliopsida; order Rosales; family Cannabaceae; genus Humulus; species Humulus lupulus. The sequence continues at coordinate 20,650,764 of NC_084797.1, read as the reverse complement.
CTCTTCCTGCTAAGCATGTCAGTTATGGCGGCCAAAAAAGAAAGCGTACAAAAGAGCAAGTAGGTTGGCGGAAAAAAAGTATATTTTTTGAGCTCCCATATTGGGCCAACATAATGTTGTGACACAATCTAGATGTTATGCATGTTGAGAAAAATGTGTGCGACAGTTTAGTAGGCACAATAGTTGGGCTGGAGAATAAGATCAAAGACACAGTTAGTGTCAGAGTAGAATTGCAGAAGATGAAGATGAGACCAGAGTTACAGCTGAGGAAGTTGAATGGTCGGATACAAAAGCCTGCGGCCAAATTCACTTTCACTGTTGAAGATTGCCAAAAGTTTTGTCAATTTCTTAAATCAGTGAAGTTTCCAGATGGTTTTGGATCTAACCTAAGGAAAAATGTGATTGATAATGACAATAAGATCACTGGTTTGAAATCGCATGAATGTCATATCATTATGCAACGCCTTTTTCCAGTTGGTGTGCATGCATTCCTAGAGAAATCGATGAGTACAACTATTATTGAGTTATGCACTTTCTTCAAGCTCATTTGTGCGAGAATTTTAAAAGTCTCAGATTTAGAAAAAGTCAAAACTTCAATTGTTGAGATTGTTTGCAAGTTAGAAAATATTTTCCACCTGTTTTTTTCGATATCAGGGTCCATCTACTAATACATTTACCGGAAAAAGCAATACTTGGAGGACCGGTTCACATGAAGTGGATGTATCCTTTTGAAAGGTATATGAAAAAATTGAAGAATTATGTCTGTAATAAAGCATGTCCAGAGGGGTCAATAGCAGAAGGATATGTGGTTGATGAGGCATTAACATTTTGCTCCATGTACTTGAAAGGTGTTGAGACAAAGTTCAATCGTCCAGACCAAAATGTCGATGTTGGTCCATCACTTAAAAAAATGTCGGTCTTTCGATCTCAGGGTCGTCCAATTGGTAAGAAATCCTTGACAATTTTGGAAGATGAAGTGAAGAAAATAACGGATTGGTATATTCTAAACAACTGCAATGAGATCTTGCCATATCTTCAGTAAGTAATTAAAGTAGTTCATCATTTCATTGCATGTTTATTATAACACTTATTAGTAGCTCTTAAATTGGTTGTTTTTGTATGTTGCAGAGAGCATAGGGAAATTCTACAGACTAGAGGTGTTGAAAACCTAGACCAATTACATAGAGAGGAATTTCCTAATTGGTTTTATAATAAGATTTATCATCTTCGACAAATAGGTTCCTTGGAAGTACATGAAGAATTAATCTCTTTAGCAAACGGTTCTTCAACTCGCGTTGCATCGTACCCTGGGTGTGTTGTAAATGGAGTAAGATTTTTGTGTTATGACAGGGACAAGAATTGCAAAACTCAAAATAGTGGAGTCTCTGTAGTGGGAGTCGAAAATAATACTTATTATGGCCAGTTGGAAGAAGTTTTAGTGATGTCATATCTTTCTGGTTGTTCTGTTGTATTATTTAAGTGCAAATGGTTTGACACTAATCGGTCTTCAGGATTAAAGTTTGAGCAAAACATAACGAGTATCAAAACCAGTTCGGAGGCCTTCAAAGATGATAAATTTATCTTAGCAACTCAGGCTAACCAAGTTTTCTACATTGAAGACCTTAAAAATAAATCTCATTGGAAAGTCGTCCAAGAAGTGCATCACAGAAATATGTGGGACATCCCACTAGTTGAAGAACAAGCGGAGGATGTAGAAGTAGATGTTATGTACGACACTAGTTACTCTAATTTCCAATTATTCGTTGATCTTTGACTGTTGCCACAAATCAGCTTTGAACGTACGGGGGCTCCATTATGATAACTCTACAAAATAGAGTTATTTTATCACTTTTTATGTGTTAATTGTTGCTTAATCCTTGAGTTCTTAGCTGATTTATTAAGTTTTTTTTAAGTAATTTTGAATTTATTAGGTTTATTTTAATTTTATAGATTTTTGTGTATTTTTATAGTTATATTATTATAAAATGTTATAGTACAAATTATTTAAAATTAATATTGTTAAGTTAGGAGTAAAAATATGTAATTTTAAGCTTAAATGTTAAATATAAATTAAGTTATAATTAATATTTTCAAAGAATTAATTTGATTTATTTTATAATTGAAAATATTTTATTATGATTTATTTTATATTTATTTTGTAGGGAAATTTTTATGCTTGAAAATGAAGAAGAGAAGAGAAAAGAAAAGTGATAATTTCGTGAGAAAGACAAAAAGATTGTGGTATTTTTCAAAAGCCCAAAAGCCATTCCCTTCCATGGATCCAGCCCGTATAGCCACCTTGGGCCCTGCCACTCTCTTCGGCCCAAGCTCCAAGGCCCACCAGCACTTGAGTCTTCACGCCTGATCAGCCACGCATCACTCCAGCCTTCAGCAATTCTCTCCACCACGAAGCCCCAGTCCACGCCAGCTATCCTAAGCACTCCATCAACACTTCAGCAGTTGTTGCCACTCCTGATGCCGCCTGTCCCAAATTTCTTCAGCAAGCAGCCAGCCAATCTCCACCTGCCCAACTTCATCAGCCACGTTTGGGCCTTCTGCCTCTGCACCAGGCCCGGCCCGCCAGCCACCAAGCCCCATTTCGCACCAAGCCCACCGTGGGCCTGCCTGCCATTCGGGCCTCTTCAGCCAACAAGTTCCCAATCTCCCTGGCCCAAAATGCCCCATATGCCACAGCTGCCAATAGCTCCAAAAAGCCAAAAATTACATTTTTATTCCCAATAGTTTTCACCAAAATATCAATTCACTCTTCCCTATTTTTCTTACCTAAATAAACATTCCTAATTTATTTTTTTTTACCCTAGCTTTTCACCAATCTTTTACCCAACCAAACATTTCATTTTTCCAATACTCTTACACTTACTCTATTTATCCTACCACTTCCCAACACAATTAAATTAATCAATTTATTTATTTTAATTTGATTAATTTAATCTCCATATTTTGCCTATAAATAGAGTCTTGTAAGACCATTTGGGGGAGCTCTTCTTCTTCATCTTTTTTCAACCTCTTCTACACTCCATATTTCTCTCTTCTTTTCAATATTTTCTATCTACCATTTTCATCTTTTGAAGAGCATGTCAAGTATGTTATTTTGTAATGTTTTTCTAGTTATGAGCTTCTAATCTTTTTCAAAGGTTATTAAGATGATGATGAAGCAAAATGTAACTAGATAGTATTTTTTTATTGTATGTTGATTTCCCACTTGTGTAACATTGTTTATGGATTTTTTCTATCAATGATATGCATTTTTCATCTATTATTGAGTGTTAAAGCATATTACACTTAGTTCTTCATTATGCAAAAAAATATGATATTCTTTGATTAAATGTTTTTCATTAAATTGTTCACATCTAATTCTTAGAGCATAAGTATCATATTTTGCCTAAACATAATCTCTTTGATTTTTTGTAGTTTCATTAGGTTGTAACACAACTAATGCTTAGAAATTATATCTTATATAAGTGAAGAAAAATCCTACCTTTTTGAAAGAGTAACTTGTGCTTGAATAGAAAATATATTTTGAAAAAATATATAGTGTGATTTATTTCAACTATATTAAAACTTGGGAATCAATATACTTATAAATACTATTGAACTTGCATTTTGTGGATTCTAACATCTTAATAATCTTATTTTTTATATATCATTTGAAAACAATTTTTCTATTTAATCTTAAATATTTTTATTACTTGTCTTTTATTTTTTTTCTAAAACAAAATCTCATCAAATATTTGGAACTAGGTTAGAATATTATTGCTTTGTTTGAAATAGTTTCTTTTGATGTTAGTCAACTCCCATGGGTTCGACCTCGTACTTACATGAACATTATATTCCGAAACGATTCGTGCACTTGCGAGTTTAATTATTAAAACACCCCGTTTTGGGTCCAACACATTACAATTTGTTGAGATAGATAATGTTGCAATTGAGGAGGAGAGGGAGGAGGAAATGGAAGAGGAAGAGGAGGAGGAGGAAGAGGAAGTGGAGGAGGAGGAAGTTGAATATGAAGATGATGAAGAGGAAGATGAACACATGGAAACCGATGATGATAGTGAAGATTATTATAGTGATTATTTAGTGGTAATTTTATAATATGTTGAAGTAATTATTTTTAACAATAATTAATTTTATATAGTTATTTGTAATGTTGCAAATGTAATTTTAATATCGATTAATTTGACAGATATGGCTGATGTTATTGCTCGATCTCACGGGGGTGATGGTGGAGGATGCGATCCTCCACGTGGACCGTCAGATATCCCAGCTAATTGTGAACGAGGTAATACTTTACACATTGATATACTCCTTAAATTTTAACAATTAATCCATATTAATTTTAAAATATTGAATTTGCATACAATAGCGCCTCCAAACAAACGTGGACGCCATAAAGGATAGAACACGCGGGAAAAAAGGGAACAGTTGGGGCGTCCTCTCCCTCTCGAGTGGAATGTGCGGGGGAGAACATATAAGAGATCGGAGATTACAGCTCAAATTTCTCAAGAGAGCTCGGATTACTTGTTCGACAGTACACAGATCCGGACTCTCCTCAATGGTCAAAAGTACTAAATGCCTCGAAACAAAGAATACCTGAACATTTGGAAGTAAGTAGTTTATGTATTTTTATATTAATTCTCATTTTATGTTATATATCATATTTACTAATAAATGTTTGTAAATTAGGATGATTTGTTTGATATTGGGCGTACTAGATATGGACAAGGGCATATGCCTGGGATCTTGAGAGGCATTGATACTTCGTGTGCTAAAAAGTATTCTGACTGGAAATACGATATTAAAGAGCATTTAACGATTAATGGGCCACAAAATCGTTATGGTGGTTGCACGGATACGCAGTGGCAGAAAGCCATTGAATTTTTCCGACACCCAGAAATTATGGTATTAATTTCTTGCTAAACTTAACTATCTTGATTAAATATATTAGTAACGATAACTTTTTGCATAAACATTCTGTGGTCAACAAGGAAAATAGGAAGAAACTGGAAGAGCTTAGCTATGGAGGTTCTCAGTCAATCCCAGCGCTGCGCTATAAAAAAAGTTAGTTAATTAATTATTTTTTAGTTTGTTTTTCTTATTTATGTTTAATTATTAATTTTATAAAAATATATGTACGTGACATCGCAATTTAGAGACTGGGCAACTTGAGCCCATCCTAGATAGCTGGATGGATACTCACCATAAATCAGGCACAGGGTGGGTGACAGAGACAGCCAAAAATACTTGGGTACGTTAAGTTTTTTTAAACATTTTTCAAAATTTTAAATGTTTGTTTACAAAACATAATTACATTATACATTGTATCATAGGAGGAATTGCGTGCATATCGCGACACACAACAGACACATACAACTGATACTGAGAGTTCCACACCAGTTTCGAGTGCGCCTGAAGATGAAGACATATCTTTGGTACAAACTGTCTTCGGAAAACGACGAGGCCACCAGAAAGGATATGGACGTATCCTTAACATAAGGGACCGAACTCCATTTGATTTTCATCCTTCACAAACTAGAGATGTCTGAGATGTCTGAGATGAGAGAGCGTCTTTGACAGTTAGAGGAGCATGTCCGGACTCATTATATCACCCTGGGATCTCAATGTGCCCCACCACCACCCGATGATCCCGATGTTGGAGCACTGACTCAGTAGGACTTATGTATGAATTTTATTACAATGGACTATTACATTATCATGTTTAAGACAACTCTTTATTTTGATTCAGCAAACATACTCTTATGTTTTTATTTATATGTTTAATATAAGTGTTTTAATTTTATTCTATTGTTTTATATTTAATTCAAATTAAATAAATAAATAAATAAGTGAATAAACATTACAAATATAAAAAAAAATTCTGTTTTAGTCTATACCGAGGACATTGTCCTCGGTATATCCCATTAAGATGAAAAATTTGGGTTGGTTGTGCCGGGGACATTTTTCACTCTATACCGATGACATTGTCCTCGGTACAACCTATACCGAGAACATGTTGATTGTCGTCGGTAGAAGTTTACCTCTACAGACGCGGCTGTACCGAGGACTTACTGCCGACGACATGTTCTCGGTATAAGCTCTACCAAGAACATTTAGGCTTATACCGATGACATTTGTTCTCGGTATAGACCTTGTTCTTTGTAGTGTTACTTTGGGTGGCCTAGAGCACTCAAAATGTGCCCTTAAAATTATTAATAATTAAAGTTATTACTAAAAAAAGTTATTAAAATAATTTTGAAAAAGCCTTTCTTATCTAGGGCATCTGACACTCACTTTCTCTCTCTATCTTATTCTCATCACCCTTCTCTTCTCTGAGTTCTCTCTCTTCAGGTCGGTTGTTCTTCCTCTTCCCTCTCACACCCAGAAGTCACAGCTCACAGTCTATGCCTCACCACCAACTCACCTCATGGGTCATGACAACCTACAATCCTCTCTCTCAATCACTCTCTCGAACCATAGTGGCTCACAACTCAGCCCTCTCTCTCACCATATCTCTTAGAGTCGGGTGTTGGTACTCTAAGGCTCTCTGTGTGTCTTCCCCTCTCTAGCGGCACTCTCTCCCTATGTTGTCCACTCTGGGTCTGAAAGCTTCACACATGCTCATGTAGGAAAAACTCATTGCAGGATCTTTATTTATTTTCATGCAATTTACATATTATCAAACAAACTTGCAAATTCCTAGAACATGCTCCTATGAAATTGATACAAATACAGAGTAAAGTAAAAACTTACATTACGCAGCGGAACTGGAACAACTCCATCCTTCAATCTCTCTAACCCTTGATTCCTTTCTGTAGCAGAGTATTATCAAGAGATTGAACAAGATCAGCAACACAGTCTTCCTCACCAAGCCTTTGATCAACCTAGAACTAGTGTGGGCTAGTTCTCAACACATGAGAAAGAGATCTTGAAGAGAAGAAGAAGAGAGAGTGGCCAAGAAAGGTTAGACTGTCTAGGTTTTCACTTACCAGTCAACTGAAACTCACTTGCTTCTGAAAACCCTAGATATCATATTCCTTATATAAGCAACTTAATGGGATTTATTTAAATTTAAATTAATTAAAAATAATAAACAAAAATAAAAGTCTTGGGCTGTCATAAATGGACTTGGGCCCAATCTCTTTGTTTTGAATTTAAATCCCAACTGGGCGTAAATTCAAAACTTTTTATTTATTTGTTTTTTAATTAATTAATTAAATCCTTATTTAAATCAACTAATTATAATTTGAAACTTGATTTAATATTATTTATTTATATTGATACCAATTTATCAATATTAATAAATTTACCCAAAGATTCTCTTTTATTCTCTAAATCTCATATCTCTGTAAATTTTCCAAAATTGACCTAGCCAACTTTAAAAATCCTAATTGATAATTAAATCAATTAATTGAGACATTCTAGATGATTTACTCAAAGGTGATGCGGGGACCATGGATCCATGAAATCAAGCTCCAATAAGTTACCGTGAATTTATTTACGAATAATTTCACTACCTTATTAATTCATCGTGACTCCACTATAGACTCGGAATTGAACTCTTGAATTCATAGAACATATTTTCAAAACCATAAATACGTTATCCATTGTTATAACCATTACAATCAGTCAATCCTCTATCGATGAATTACTAACAAGCTGGGTGCAAATTATCATTTTACCCCTCATCAGTATTTTATCATTAACTCCCACTAAGTTCCTTATAAATGATATTTCCATGAACTTAATCACAGAAATGAGATCTCAATCATTTAACCTTTTGAACAAAGCAATTAAGGAAATCATCTTTTCACTTCTCATACAGAAGTTATAGATTTCGTATCTATGAATAATACTCCCACTCAATTACACTAATAAATCTCCAAGATGTAAGTATGGGCTAGACCGTAGGGTAAGCTGGTAACGAACAAGTCAAAAGATTTAAATAATATAGTTAGCAGAATATTATCACTCAGAATTAAGATCAACTTAATATATGGTCAACGTTGTGACATTGATTAGATTTGATAACAACGATACTTATTTATCAATCAATAATCAATATCGGTCCTAGTCCGATGTAACTAAATACATCCGATCTTATCTACTTAGTCGATGTCGTGGACAAGACATCACACCCTGAATATGTAAGTAGATCATATCATAGATTGCCTAATTAGTGAAAATCCAATGCACTGATCTAATCTTAAGACTCGTTCTTTTGAACATATAATTACAACTATAATCCACTGTGACCTAGTCACTATAATTGTAACTATCCATATGTTCGGGATTTTATAAATGTTTGTATTATTTCAATAATCATGTAATAAAACAAGCAAGCAACACGGTTGTCAAACTAAATGATTTCTACTACTTTTATTGATAATATGAAATCGTGCCACATGCCCGACATAGTTTTATAAGGGCATAAAACCCAACAGCTCACTGCTCACAGAGGTATAAATCCATTTCTCTTGGTTTATCTCGTTTGCTTTTTTTTTTTATCTATTGATTGCTTTTGTGTTATGTTTTTTTTTTGTAAGGCTGTCATCTGTGTATGTTTATAACTCTATTATTGTTTTCTTTTGATTAAGTTTTCAGTTTTGCATTTTTTGGATGGATTGAGTTTTGTAAATCTCAAATGCTGGTTACTTGGTTACTTGGATTTAGATATAGGTAGAGATTTTTATCTAATTCTTTTATTTCGGTTAGATATTTTGAATTGGTGAGATTATTATTACTTATTCTTGTGGTTGAGATTTATGACTTGTGAACATTAATTTGGATTAGATTTGGTGGGTGAGAAAATTATCATATCAATTTTCATTAATCTCAGTTGCTTGGAAGTTATCTCTGCTTAGTGCTCACGGTGGGTTTGCTTTTGTTTCAATAATTTCTTTAAAATAATTATTTCCATTGCTACAGTGACATTTTTCTTTGATTGGTTTGATTTGTCATGCTAATGAGTCATATACTTAAATTTGTGATTGGTTACTTGGATTCATTGCTACTCTATTTTTAGTAAAAATGTTTCATGAACTCACTTCATCATGCCTTATGTTTGTTGCTAAAATGGTGTTTATATTGGATATAATAATTATGTATTTTGTGATTAGGTTGAGAGATCTCAATTAGGCTTGTCCATATTTTTTTTCTACAAACTTTTCACCCTGCAAAAAACTTTGGCAACACAGCCAATGCGTGATAATGAGTCGGAGAGGCCCGTAAATCATGGAGAGCTCAATGCGGTCAGTCCTACTGAAGATGATACTTCCATACCACATCGTCCTGGAAAGTATCCCCAAATTCAAGATTGGGATCATGATTAGTGCCAAAAAATACACATTTATTGATTTTAATAGTCAAAATAAATTAAGTTTTAATTAATATTTTCATGGAATTAATATGATTTAATTTATAAATGAAAATATTCAATCTTAATGAAGATTTTAAGCTGAATTTTTTATTTTTTTTTTGGAAAAAATGGTATTTTTGAGATCCAAGCCCAAGGAGGAAGGCCAATAGCACCCCGGCCCGCCTAGCTTCCTTTCAACCCAGCGCACCAAGTGGCGCCTCTCCCTCGTGCCACGCATCCCAGCCACCCAGCGAGTGACTCGCGCAACCCGCTTGGCGCCTCGACCCGCGACCCGCATGCCTCCCTTCTCCTCCTGCATTAACCCAGTCAACCAAGCAATTCGCCTCAGCTTTGTGCATCCACGTGGCGCGCTCCCATTGGCTGGGCTTGGTCAAAAGTCCAACCTGCCACAACCACCCATGAGCCCAATCTTTAAAGCACTTTGGGCCTTGAACTTTTCATTTTGAGCATTAAAGCTCACATTTTTTTGGTGTTTTTTGGTGTTTTAGAAAAAGGACATATTGATCATGCACTAAAATAACTAGGTTAATATTTATAATAAGATTTGATTTTTCAAAATCATATTTTATTATTAATATTTTAGATTTATTTTGTAAATCTCATTTTGTTGTTTAATTTTTTTTTAGTCATTTTCTCCCTCTATAAATAGAGACTCTCCTTTCACATTTCCCATGTAATTTTTAGGTAGCAAAACTCTACCAAATTTTAGTCTCATTTCTCATATTTTCTCTCTAGAATTTCATGAGAATGTCTAGCATAATAGGCTAACCTTCTTAGGAAGGTTAGGATGGTCCTATATGCACTATGATTTTGTTTGGTATTTTTGATTCACCATGTGCTTAAAGTTTATATATTTGAGTGATTTATTCTCTTTCATCTCTATTTTTTCATCTTGTTATCTTTATTTATGTTTACTAATAGTATATAGATTTTGTCAAGCACTTTCTAAGTATTATCAAATTAGTGAAAATAATATAGATAATATATTTATCATTTTCTCCATCTCATTCATATATATTTACTTATGCTAAATCTATATAGAATTAGTCATACTCTTTCTATGTATTTTATAAATAGTGAAAGTAATATTTGTATTAGGTTTTATGTCCAATCTTTTATTGGATTATTGTCAATGGTATAATGTTATTCTTAGATTTCTCATAAGATTTATTTCATCCTTCCATGGTAAAGAATAGTAATCACTTAAATACAATTTTGTAAAATATATTTGTGCTTCAATGTTAAATCTTCCAAATGAATAGTTGGGATGTGAACTATCCATTTGTGTAATTTTTGTGAATCAAATATTCAAATAAATAAATATGCATATTGATGACTCTTGATCATTCCTACTTGTTACCTATTGTTACATCACACTTTAGTTTATCTCTATTTCTAATCTTGAAATCTCAAAAACAACAAAAATATCACTTGATCTATTTTCCTCATATTATTTATCTCTAAACTTTATTTATTGATTAACTTTAATTCCTTGCCTCCTTGTGGAATCAGCCGCCCTACTACAACCACCGCTTAGTAGATGCACGTTTTGGGCATTAAACAAATTTAGGCGCCGTTCCCGGGGGGAGGTAATAGTGAAAAAAAAAATTCAATAAATTTTGCGAAAGAGGCAAGTAATTCTATCATTTTTTTGTGTGTATTCTGTAGATGTTATTTTTTTCAGATCTCCCTTATTTACTCTGATTTCTTCTTCTTCTTTTTTTTTTTTAAAAAAAAGGGTTACAATCATTTTTTTTTCCTTTTTTTTAGTTAGTTTTTTTATGTCATTGTTGTGCTAAATATATATATATATAAAATTTGCTATCTTTCCATTTCTAGGATTTGTTATTGTTCCTTTTGTTATTTTGGTTCTCTCTTTTTATTTATTATTGTTGTACAAAACAAATTATAAAAAAAAGCTTGTTGTGTGTGTATTTTTTTTTCTTGTAGCTTATTTTATTTTATTTCTTTTTTTTAGTAAAAAAAAAACTTTAAAAAAAAATTGGATGCTTATCTTTTGCTAGTTTAGTTTTTATTTATTTATTTATTTTAATTATTTGTGTTTAGGATTTGTTACATTTTTTTTCTCTATCTTACTTTTATGCTATTTTTTATGTGTTTGTATGATTACTTTAATTTTTTTTGGTTACTTAGTTAGTCTTTTCTCATCTTTTTAAAAAAAATGTTACTTTCTTAGAATTTATTAGTGTTTTTCTTTTCCTAAATTTTTTTTTCGGTTTTGTGAGCATCTTATTTCTTTTGTTTAAATATATTTTTTTATTTTCTATTGTTAGATTTGTATCTTTTTTTTTTTTGTTATTAGTTTTTTTTTTTACTTTTAGGTTTTAGATCTTTACAAAAATCATAAAATACAAAAATAATAATAATAAAAACAAAGCTTGTTTTGTCAACATAAACATTTTTTCTTAAAGGGCAATTTGGGTAAAGTTTCATCCATGCTTACTTAGTAACATCGGGGAGTTCTAGTAAGTATTGGTTGTAAGAGGATCATTTTTATGAATTGTGACCCCTCCACAATTATCTATGAACCTTGGGGAGCTCTAGATAAAGTGTGGGTCTTAAACGATTCTGTTCTAAAAATCTCAAATCGACCTGAAACAAGTAAAACAAATATATATATATAAAATAAAAAATCACAAAAGAAAAAAAAAATTCAAAAACATAATGAAGGAAGAAGAAAAGAAATGTTTCGAGATGTATTTTCCAATGTATTATTCTTCATTCGAAAATAATCATAATTCTAGTACTACTGAGGTACTAGACGTTTTAGGAGTGCATACCACTACAAAAAACAAGGCTTGTACTGAGAACAAAAGTCGTCGGTAGAAGAGAAAATGTTCTCAGTAGAGGCTATACCGAAAACATGTTCTCAGTAGTAGGTCCTCTGTACAGTCGCGTCGGTAGAGGTAAACTTCTACCGAGTACATTCAATATGTCCTCAGTATAAGTTGTACAGAGGACATTGTCCTCAGTATAGAGTTGACAATGTCCTCGGCACAACCTGTCCAATTTTGTCATATGGATGGGCTATACTGAGGACATTGTCCTCGGTATAGACTGAGCCGAGATTTTTTTTATATGTGCAATATTTATTCACTTATATATTTATTTATTGATTTAATTTGAATTAAATATAAAACAATAGAATAAAATTAAAACACTTATATTAAACATATAAATAAAAACATAAGAGTACGTTTGCTCAATCAAAATAAAGAGTTGTCCTAAACATGAGAATGTAATAGTCTATAGTAATAAAACTCATACATAAGTCCTACTGACTCAGTGCTCCAACATCGGGATCATCAGGTGGTGGTGGGGCACATTGAGATCCCGGGGTGATACAATGAGTCCAGATGTGCTCCTCTAATTGTCGAACACGCCCTCTCATCTCAGTCATCTCTAGTTTGTGGAGGATCAATAGTAAATGGAGTTCGGTCCCTTATGTTAAGGATACGTACATATCCTTTCTGGTGGCCAGTCGTTTTCCGAAGACAGTTTGTACCAAAGATAAGTCGTCATCTTCAAGCGCACTCGAAACTGGTGTGGAACTCTCAATATCAGTTGTCTGTGTCTGCTGTGTGTCACAATATGCACGCAATTCCTCCGATGATACAATATATAATGTAATTATGTATTGTAGACAAATAATTAAAAATTTGAGAAATGTTTAAAAAAACTTAACGCACCCAAGTTTTTTTGGTTGTCTCTGTCACCCACCATGTGCCTGATTTATTGTGAGTATCCATCCAGCTATCCGGGATCGACTCAAGTTGCCTAGTCTCTAAATTGCGCTGTCACGTACATATATTTTTATAAAAATAATAATTAAACGTTAATAAGAAAAAAAAACTTAAAAAGAATTAATTAACTAACTTTTTTATAGCGCAGCGCTGGGATTGATTGAGAACCTCCGTAACTAAGCTCTTTTAGTTTCTTCCTATTTTCCTTGTTGACCCCAGAACGTTTCTGCAAAAGTTTCTGTTAGTAGTATATTTAATTATGAGAGTTAAGTTTAGCAAGAAATTAATACCATAATTTCTGGGCGTCGGAAAAATTCATTGGCTTTTTGCCACTGCGTATCTGTGCAACCACCATAACAATTTTCTAGCCCATTAATCGTTAAATGTTCTTTAATATCGTACTTCCAATCAGAATACTTTTTAGCACATGATGTATCAATGCCTCTCAAGGTCCCAGACATGTGCCCTTGTCCATATCTAGTACGCCTGATATCAAACAAATCATCCTAAATTACAAACATTTATTAGTAAATATGATATATAATTAAATATAATTAACACAAATACAGAAATTACTTACCTCCAAATGTGAAAGTATTATTTGTTTCGAGGCATTTGGTACTTTTGACCATTGAGGACAGTTTGGATCTGTGTACTGTTGAACAAGTAATCCCAACTCTCTTGAGAAATTTGAGTTGTAATCTCCGATCTCTTTATATGTTCTCCCTCGCACATCCCACTCGAGAGGGAGAGGACGCCCCAACTCTTCCCTTTTTTCTCGCGTGTTCAATCCTTTATGGCATCCACGATTGTTTGGAGGCGTTATTGTATGTAAATTTAGTATTTTAAAATTAATATGTATTAACTGTTAAAATTTAAGGAGTGTATCAATATGTAATGTATTACCTCATTCACAATTAGCTGGGATATCGACAGTCCACGTGGAGGATCGCATCCTCCACCATCACCCCCGTGAGATCGAGCAATAACGTCAGCCATATCTGTCAAATTAATCGATATTAAAATTACATTTAATTGTAAAAAATAATTACTTCAACATATTATAAAATTACGAATTAATCATCACTATAACCATCCGTTTCTATGTGTTCATCTTCCTCTTCATCATCTTCTTCTTTATATTCAACCCCTTCCTCCTCCTCCTTTTCCTCCTCCTCCTCCCTCTCCTCCTCAATTGCAACATTATCTATCTCAACAAATTGTAATGGAGCCCTTGTACGTTCAAAGCTGATTTGTGGCAACGAACCAAGATCAATGAATAATTGGAAATCAGAGGAACTAGTGTCATGCATAACATCTACTTCTACATCCTCCTCTTGTTCTTCAACTAGTGGGATGTCCCACACATTTCTGTGATGCACTACTTGGATGACTTTCCAGGGAGATTTATTTTTAAGGTCATCAATGTAGAAAACTTGGTTAGCCTGAGTTGCTAAGATAAATTTATCATCTTTGAAGGCCTCCGAGCTAGTTTTAATACTCGTTATGTTTTGCTCAAACTTTAATCCTGAAGACTGATTAGTGTCAAACCATTTGCACTTAAATAATATAACATAACAACCAGAAAGATATGACATCACTAAAACTTCTTCCAACTGGCTATAATAAGTACTATTTTCAACTCCCGCTACAGAGACTCTACTATTTTGAGTTTTGTGATTCTTGCCCCTGTCATAACACAAAAATCTAACTCCATTTACAACACACCCAGGGTACGAAGAAACGCAAGTTGAACCACCATTTGCTAAAGAGATTAATTCATGTACTTCCAAGGAACCTATTTGCCGAAGATGATAAATCTTATTATAAAACCAATTAGGAAATTCCTCTCTATGTAATTGGTCTAGGTTTTCAACACCTCGAGTCTTAAGAATTTCCATATGCTCTATACAAAAAACAAAAACAATCAATTTATGAGTTACTAATAAGCATTATAATAAACATGCAATGAAAGTATGAACTATTTTAATTACTTACTGAAGATATGGCAAGATCTCATTGCATTTATTTAGAATATACCAATTCATTGTTTTCTTCACTTCATCTTCCAAAATTGTAAAGGATTTCTTATCAATTGGACGACCCTGAGACCGAAAGACCGACATCTTTTTAAGTGATGGACCAACACTTACATTTCGGTCTGGACGATTGAACTTTGTTTCAACTCCTTTCAAGTACATGGAGCAAAATGTTAATGCCTTATCAACCACATATCCTTCTGCTATTGACCCCTCTGGATGTGCTTTATTATGGACATAATTCTTCAACTTTTCATATACCTTTCAAAAGGATACATTCACCTCATGTGAATCAGTCCTCCAAATATTGCTTCTTCCGGTAAATGTATTAGTCAATGGATCATGATATCTAAAAAAGTAGGGGGGAAAATGTTTGTTAACTTGCAAACAATCTCAACAATTGAAGTTTTGACTTTTTCTAAATCAGAGACTTTTATAATTCTCGCACAAATGAGCTTGAAGAATGTGCATAACTCAATAATAGTTGTACTAATTGATTTCTCTAGGAATGCATGCACACCAACTAGCAAAAGGCGCTGCATAATGATGTGACAATCATGCGATTTCAAACCAGTGATCTTATTGTCATTATCAATCACATTATTCCTTATGTTAGATCCAAAACCATCTGGAAACTTCACTAATTTAAGAAATCGACAAGACTTTTGGTGATCTTCAACAATGAAAGTAAATTTGGCCGCAGGCTTTTGTATCTGACCATTTAACTTCTTCAGCTGTAACTCTGGTCTCATCTTCATCTTCTCCAAGTCTACTCTAACACTAACTGTGTCTTTGGTCTTATTCTCCAGCCCAACTATTGTGCCTACTAAACTTTCGCACAAATTTTTCTTAACATGCATAACATCTAGATTATGTCGCAACATTATGTTGGCCAAATATGGGAGCTCAAAAAATATACTTTTTTTCCGCCAACCTACTTGCTCTTTTGTACGCTTTCTTTTTTGGCCACCATATCTTACATGCTTAGCAGGAAGAGAATTGGGTATAAAACTCATTTGTGTGAACATTTCTTCCATGGTTAATGGCTTTGGTGGTAGTCTTTTTTTAACAACATCATATGTCTTCTTGTCCCTTCTAATAGCATGTTTGATTGGTAAAAAATGTCTATGGCCATAAAAAACAATCTTCTTTTGTAAGCGAATAGATGGTGTTGCCACATTACAAGTAGAGCATGCATGATAACCTTGGCCAGTCCATCTAGAAAGGCTACTCCTTGCTGGGTAATCGTTTATAGTCCACATTAAAGCTGCTCGAAGAGTGAAGAAACTACCATCGACTGCATCTCGAGTCTGTACACCGGTCACCCATAATTCTTTTTAACTCATCAATCAATGGTCTTAAGAAAACATCAAAATCTTTTCCTGGCGAATGAGGTCCCGGAATTAATAAGCTCAACATAAAATTAGTTTCTCTCATGCACAACCATGGTGGCAAGTTATATGGCGTCAACACATCCGGCCCCATACTATAAGAAAGACTCATATTACCAAAGGGATTGAATCCATCTACAGCCAATACAAGTCGCACATTCCTAGGTTCCATTGCAAATGTTGGATTATTTCAGTCAAAGTCCTTCCAAGCTTTCCCATCGTAGGATGACGCAATACACCATCTTCTTTTATACGCTGCTCGTGATGCAATCTCATATGTTGAGCAATGTGCCTCGATGCATATTTTTGCATTAACATAGGGGTTAAAGGAAAATAACGCATTACTTTATGAGGCACTTTCTTGCCCTTGGTGTTCTTGTCCACCCACCAATCTTCCCCACAAACAGGACATTTGTTTTTTTCCACCATATTCTTTCCAAAACAGTGCGCAATCATGCTTGCAAACATTGATTGACTCGTAGCCCAATCCAAGTTTTCGCAACAACCTTTTTCTCTGCATAATGCGATTTTGGAAGCTTATTTGGGGCTGGAAATACATCATGTAACAACTCCAGCATTCCATCAAATATTTTGTTCGAAATTTTGCCCAACACTTTGAAATGCATCAACTTCACTAGGAAATTCAATGATGTGTAATTTTGACACCCGGGGAATAATGGAGCCTCGATCTCAACAAACAAATCGTTATAATGTTGCCCACCCCTGTTGTCTGTTGTAGGTATCTCTTGATCGCGCTCATTCTCTTCATATTCGTCATTGTCATTTTGCATAACATCATTGAGAACATCCATCATTTCATCTTCATCATTTTGATCTATCATTTTCCTCATTGGTATTATTTCATCCTCTCCATGCTAATGCCAATTGGTATATTTTCATAGAAAACCATTTACAAAGAGATGATTTTCTAATACATCAATCGTCTGAAATTCAACGTTGACACACCTCCTATCACAGACATTTCAACTATTCCCTTGAGTCAATGCACTACCTAGCTCTCTGAAGAAAATCCATCACACCAGCTTCATACTCATCAGATAATCGATCTATCAAATTAATCCACCTTTTGTCGATTGACATTGTATGAGTGTAGCGTTGCACGGAACACTTATCATCAAACTTACAATCAATTTGTGTGTGTGTCCTAATTCAGAGAGAGGAAAATTTAAGAGTCTTCAATGACTCACCCTCTCCGAACAGGTGTAAGACTTATTGTGATGAACACTAATAAAATAAAATAAAAAATTATCACTAGGTGATAATAACACACTATCATATTTTTGGTAATAAATTCTTATTACCAAAGAAAAACAAAATTGGCGTGTGATTTTCTCTCTTCATCTCCATGGCGAGGCGCAAGAAAGAAATTCAGAAGCCTGATTCTAGGTCATCTAAGATTATGATTCCTTCTCCTACGGTGCTGAGTGATGCGGGTTTGCAGCACAAGGAATTGTCGTCTGAGAATTCGGTGGAGGAAGTTTTTACAGATACTGTTGCTGGATTTCCAGTGATACACGAAGGTGAAGGTAATGGTTCTGATCAGTTTGAGTCGCAAGGTGAGGGGTTCACTTCGGGCACCACCTCAATAGCGAAGGATATGGAAGAGTTGGCGTATCAGAATCTTGCCAAAGAAAAGTGGTCCAAATTCCACGATAATCTTGCAAATCAAGGCAGAGCTAGGTTGACTTATGAGGAGTCGTTACTCCGGGATGGGAAACTGATCGCGCAGGTGAATCTGGAGGAGATTGAGGTGGAGGCTTCATTCTAGAATTGGGCTTTGGTCTGTATTGTTCTTGGAGCCAACCCTTCAATTGTAGTTTTTGAAGGGTTCATTAGAAGACTGTGGGGCAAACTAGGCATTGAACGGGTCGCTAGAATGAATGCAGGGTATACAATTGTGAATTTTCAAGATGAAGCTACTCGTGATTTGGTTTTAGAATCTGGAGTGGCTCTCTTTGATAGGAAGCCTGTCATTTTGAGGCCTTGGTTGTAATGCCCTACTACCTTAGAGTCGTTACTAAGTGAGTTTAAAACGTGCATTTAACTCGCTAATCGAGGTTTAAAGATAATTGTGTAACCAAAACATAAACAGAGACACAAACTTTGAAAATAATTCCATTTACAGAAATTTGTAAAATGTTTAACATTTGGGATCCCAAAGTACAGTTTAGAAATATTTTCAACTCAAAATGTAATCACAGTCGACTAAACGACAAAATCCAGTTTATACATTCATTTCCCAAAAATGCCCCTGACCGTGGCAGTCAGGCTGACCAAACATGTACACGCCGCCTCACGCTCGATATACTCATGATTGGTTGACTTTCTCCTTGCCCTTACCTGCACCACAGAGCACCCATGAGCCGAATCCTAGCAAGAAAACTCACAAACAGACAACATATGCATACCAAACACTTATCAGTTAAACAGGCCATCAACTGGCTAACACATACGACCATGCCATCCCAGGCGCTCTACCAAGCCCTGGATTTGCGGTCCATACCATGAGGATATCCCAGGTATCCTTTAGGATCTATCCTAGCAACTCGCACCGTGCTAAACGCTGCTTCCGACCCTGGCCCCTTGCCGCACTCGGCCTTGCACTCCACGTGCCTATCGCCGTTCCTGGCCCATTGCCGTTCTCGGTCATCACCGTTCACGGCTCATGCCGTTCAGTCATCATATTCACATATGATAAAGCTAACTAACAAGCTAAGCATACATAAAATCAATCAAAGGGTCAAACCCCACAACACAGTCATATAGGGTCGAGCCCCACAACTCATGCTCTACGGGAAACAGTAGTTCTCTCACCTGTGTCCCGAGCTTCTTATGCACCAAAGTCACGAGCACGATCCTCTAACCCGAGCCTCTCCGAAAACCTAGTCACAACACATTTAAAACATTCTTTAATGCTAAACAATCCAAAATCATTTCCCAGGACCAATCCCATACTCTCGGGACCTCCAATTTCCCAAAACAAAGTAGAGGAAACATCCCCTGAGCCCCCTGGACAAAAGCCCTAAAATGGAAAATTTCCCCTGCCCAAAAATAGCCTAGCGCCGCGGCGCTACCCATTGAGGGTCGCGGCGCCCAGAAGGGCTCCTGGTGCCTGATGCTGCCTTGCACCACGGTACCAAAGAACAGGGCCGCGACGCCCCTACGCGAACCCAGAATTCTGGGTTTTCCCCCTGCATTTCCCCGAGCCAAAACACTCCCAATTCAACCCCAAAGCATACCCAAACCCCAAAATCAATCCAAAACCTCAAATAAACTATCTAGCAACCTATAAACACCAACAACAAGCACAAACACATAATCACACCCATAATTCACACTTTGGTTTCAAATTTCAGAAGTTTAAACCAGTAAACCAAAAACTTAAACCAAAGCTTATAAAACTTAAACCATGCTTCAAAATTCTTAAACCACACCAGAAACAAACCTCAAAATTGCATAGAATTCTTACCTCATGTGGAAAATTCTACCTTAAGCTTCCTTCAATTCGAGCTTCAAGCTAAATCCTCTTGTTTCTCAAACTGAATTCCCACACAAACCAGCCACAAACCAACTTTCAATTTTCATGCTCACACTCTAAAAATCAAACTTAGAAACTTAAACAAAGCAGAGATAGATTCTTACCTTTGAATAATTCTTGGCCTATACTTGGTTTTAGTTGCCTCAAACCAACTTAATTCTCCTCCTAGGTTTCATAATTCCATCTCCCTTCCTTTTTCCTCCTTTCCTTCTAGGTTCTCCTCAAACTTCCAGCAAGAACAAGAGCATCTAAGTGTAAAGCGTGAATGACCTTTTCCCTCAGCCAAACTTATCCAAATCCCTGCCAAAAGACCACTTTACCCTTCCATTTAATTCCCTTTCCTAACTAAACCTCAGGGCATCCTAGACATTTCATATCCCTTACAAATATACCATTTTCTCACCTAGAATAGTTATACCTAATGGTTACAAATGGTCACTCAAGTTACTAAAATACCATTAACCATTAATTAAAGTCCACAAACCCAATTAATAAAATTCCCAAAATACCCCTAGGCTCCTCCCGAGCCGGGTATTTAATCCCGTTGTGACTTTTAATCTAATTAGCTCCCTAGGACTGTCTCAGCACGTGCATCACAATTATATCACCATTATATCATAAATTTCACATATATTACATTTATGCCCTCAGCGGGCTAAAATTACCAATTTACCCCTAACAATCAAACGGGGCCCACATGCATATTTATTCCACCTAAACATGCATTCTAATCACATATCCATTTAAATTCATATACTATCATGTTAAATCATTTATTGCCCTCCAGGCATGCTAATCAAGGCCCTAAACCTTATTAGCAAATTGGGGATGTTACATTGGTCGGCTGACTTAGATACTCTGAGTTTAGTGAAATTGGTACCTGTCTGGATTGGATTTCCTGATTTGGGGCTTCAATATTGGGGTACTAAATGTTTGAGTGCTCTTGTTAGTACCATTGGTAGACCTATGATGATAGATAAGATTACTAAAGATAGATCTATGGTTAAGTTTGATAGAGTGCTGGTGGATGTTGAAATAGCTGAGCAGTTACCTCACACTATAAGCTTTATGAATGAACGTGGACAACTAGTGGAGCAGTCCATTGAATTTGAATGGTTTCCTACTAGATGTTCAACTTGTATGCATATTGCTTCAGGTAGTAAGAGAGAGCAGATATCTGTTTGGAGTGCAAAGGTGGAGAAACCAGATTTAGTGGAGGTGGAGGGTGTGAATAAATAGAAGGTATCTGATCCAGTTACTGATAAGTTGACAAAGAATTCCTCTGATATAGAGGCAGGTTTGATATCCCAGCCTGCTCAAATGAATCTACTGCTGGTCTGGAACCGGTTTGGACTACCCAAATGGGTGACTGGTTCTAAACATGTGATTGCTTACTCTCAGCCTAGGAAGAATAACTAGTATAGTGTGTTACAGGAGTGTCAAGTGGAGGTCATAAAACAGGGACAGGTTGTTAACAATATTTCTAATGGAAGGAGGAAATATAATGTGCTGGAATGTTAGGGGTCTAAATAAAAGGAATAAGCAGAGGTCTCTTTATGACTTTTGTCGTTTCAATAAAATTGGGTTAGGGGCTTTTCTTGAATCGAAACTTAGGGGTCATAAGATTGAGGAAATGATGCAACGATTTTTAAGCGTTAGGAGTATATTAATGTTCCGGCTATAGAAGGTCGTATCTTGCTAGTTTGGAAAGGTGATATTGCTAAAGTGAAGGTTCTCTGGGTTGAGGGTCAGTTCATTCATTGTTGTGTGAAGATCATGGGGGTTCCTCAGGAGTTTTGTTTGACAATAATCTATTGCTGAAATTCGATAGAGGAAAGGAAAAGACTTTGGCAGGCTCTGTATTCACTTTTATTTCCTGTCCAACCTTGGTTAGTGGCTGGGGATTTTAATGCAGTGTTTGACTTTGATGATAGATTTGGAGGTCGGCCTATTACAAAGTTGAAAATGGAAGATGCTCGTATTTGGAGGGCTAGTAGTTTGATGTCTGAGATGCGTAGGATTGGTGCCCACTATAATTGGTCTAATAAGCAGGTGGAAGGGTCCCAAATATTCTCTAAATTGGATAGGTTCCTTAGTAATGAAGCTTGGGTTGATGCTTTTCTCAACTCTGAGGCTCGGTTTAATTGGGATGTTATTTCGGATCACTGTTATTGTGTTATCAAGACTGTGATTGGTCAGGTTTCGGGGGTTAAACCTTTCAAATTCTTTAACATGTGGGTTAATCATGTTGATTTTAGAGAAACTATTCTTAATAGTTGGTCTGTACAGGTTAATGGTACTGGTCTTATGGGTATTTTACAAAAATTGACCAGATTGAAGGCTGTTTTATATCAGTTTAATAAACTGAAAGTTGGAGATGTCACTGTACAGTATTCAGCGGCCAAGGAAAATTTTCAGCAAGCTCAATTTAAGCTCTAGCACGATCCCTCCTCGCCTATTTTTCAGCAAGCGGAACAAAAATCGTGCCTAGAATTTGCTCGTCAATCCAAAATGTATGAGAGTTTTCTCAGGCAAAGGAGTAAGAACATTTGGCTTAGATTTGGAGATGAAAATACATCCTATTTTCATGCTAGTCTTAAACAGCAGATAGTATGTAATAGGATCACATCTTTCTTGGATGATCATGGTAAGATTATTGATAGTTATGAAGATGTAGTAGCTCATTTTATTAATCATTTGAAGGGATTTATGGACAGTCCTAGCTCAGCTACTACTCAGATTCAGCAAGAGTGTTTTCAACATGGTTCTATTCTGAATTT
The DNA here is from genome assembly GCF_963169125.1 of Humulus lupulus. NCBI lineage: Eukaryota > Viridiplantae > Streptophyta > Magnoliopsida > Rosales > Cannabaceae > Humulus > Humulus lupulus. The sequence continues at coordinate 20,627,837 of NC_084797.1, read as the reverse complement.
AGATCAGCAGCTCAGTTTAGTTAAACCGTTTACCAAGAGGGATGTGAAAGTGGCTATGTTTAGTATTCACTCTGTTAAAAGTCCTGGTCCTGATGGATTTGGCTCGAGTTTTTTCAAATCTATGTGGAAGGATTTTGGGGATAAGTTTTCCAATGCCATCTTGAATTTCTTTGCTACTGGTTGTCTACCTCTAGCGCTTAACAGGTCTATTATTGCCCTTATTCCTAAGGTTGAGTCTCTTTCCACAGCTGTTGATTACAGACCGATTGCTTGTTGTAACACTTTATATAAGTGTATTTCGAAAATGCTATGTGTGAAATTGGCCAAAGTTCTTCCTTTGCTTGTTCATCAGAATCAGGGGGCGTTTATTCAGCATAGATCTTTAGTGCATAATATTTTCATTCTTCAAGATCTTCTCAAGGGCTATTCCAGGAATAATATTTCATCTCGATGTATGGTAAAGATGGATCTAAGCAAGGCTTATGATTCTATTGATTGGTATTTCTTGGAGGATCTTTTGAAAGCGTATTGTTTTCCTAGTCGCTTTATTCAATGGATTATGGTTTGTTTGAAGGGAGCATCCTATTCTCTTTTACTGAATGGTCGGCTGCATGGGGTTTTCTGTGGGATGAAAGGATTATGTCAAGGAGATCCCATATCTCATTTTCTGTTTGTATTGGTCATGGAGTATCTCACTAGATTTCTTACTCAGGCTTCTCCACACAAGGAATTCAGATTTCACTCATTATGTAAACGACTGAATCTTGTCAACTTATGCTTTGCAGATGATCTCATCATCTTTTGTAAAGGATCTTTTAGGTCTGTTCAAATTCTTCATACTGGGTTTACCAAATATAGCCAGGATTAAGGTCTTATTGCGAATTTATCTAAATCCCACATTTACTTTGGTGGAGTTCCTTCAGATGAAAAGAAGAGAATCATGGAGTGTTTTCATATTAAGGAGGGGTCTTTTCCATTCAAATATTTGGGTATGCTTCTTCAGCCTACTAAATGGCAGGCTGAGGACTGTGGTTTGATCCTTAAAAAGATTCAAAGTCGTCTGCATACTTGGTCTAGTAGACATCTTTCATTTGTAGGAAAATCTCAATTGATTCACTTAGTTTTGCTGGGTATTAGGTCGTATTGGATGAGTATGTTTCTGCTTCCTCAACGAGTTATTCATGAGATTGATAGGTTATGCAGGAACTTCTTATGGGGAGCCAAGGGTAATCAAAGCAAAATGCATATTTCTTCTTGGGAGCAGGTTTGTTTACCTAAGAACTTGGGGGGTATTGGATTTAAAGAAGAATCTAAATGGAATACTACTTTGTTGGCCAAATACATTTGGGCTATCTCGACTAAACAAGATTCGTTATGGGTCAAATGGACGGTTGCTATTTATCTCAAAGGGCAAAGCTTCTGGATGTATAGACTACAATCAGATGTGAGTTGGTATTGGAGGAAAGTCATTAAGCTGAGAGATGCTTTCTCTCATGATACTTTGATGGCTTCGATTACCAAAGGCAAGTTGAATACCTCTCTACTGTACAATCAGCTGATTCATAAGGAAAAGGCTAGTTTTGCTAAGGTGGTCTAGTTCCAAAGCACAGATTCATCTTATGGCAGGCGGTTTTAGGCCATTTGCTTACTAGGGATAACTTGATTCACTGCCATGTTCAAGTGGACTCTAGTACGTGCCATGTGTGTGATATAGCAATTGAATCTCATGCCCATTTATTCTTTGATTGTTCTTTCTCACAGAAGGTGCTGCAATAGGTTAGCACTTGGTTAGGTTCAGCTATATGGCCTACTCAATATTCAGATTGGCTGCTTTGGATGGCTGGGAGACCTAGAGGACTTCACCAACGGATAGCTACTGCTGTTCTTGCTAGGGGTGAGCATCTAAACCGACAAACCGTGGCGACCGACCGCACCGCACCACTCTACACCGCAAACCGTGGTGTCAAAAGTGTAATGGTTCGGTATGGTTTGTATCTTAGCTAAATCGCGCGGTGCAGTGCGCGGTTTGGTGGTGTGAAATTTTCGTTTGCACCGCACCGCACCGTATACTTACAAATATGAAGTTGTATCCCTTGATTAGGTGAAGTGAAGCAAGAGAGTTTCTTCCATGATGGTAGTTTAGTGGAGTGAAAAGAATTTTATTATAACTTGTGATGTTTTGAACTTAAGTTCCATGAGGGTTTTGAAAAGAAGTTCATGGGGGACTCTTTTTTTTTTTTTTTGAACTTAATTGATAACTTGTGATGTTGTTTAAAACTTATTAAGGATTTGTTTTAAACTAAGGATTTAGTATTTTTTTTCATTTTAAATTTTGTTATGGCATTTTTTAACATACTTACACCGTGGAAAACCACCCAAACCACACTGCAAAAAATGGTTTGGTTTGGTTGGTTTGGTGCAACAAAATCACACAGCATGGTGTGTTCTAGCTACTACACCACACTTGTGGCGTGGTGTATTAAAAAGTGTTCAAACCGCCCAAACCACACCGTGCACACCTCTAGTTCTTGCTGCTGGTGTCTCTTATATTTGGATCAATATGAACTATTGTATATTTGATCGTTATTCTATGTCTGTTTTGAAGATTGATTCTTTGCTTATTATGTGTCTAAAAGCTAGATTGATTAGGTGTGTTAGGCCGAAGCTTAAAGCTACCGAGAATAGGCTGTTTGATTTCATTCAGCATTTGTAATTTGTTGGTGGGTCTTAGTTTTGTGAACTGTTGGTTGTAAATTGGTTTAGTACAATATATTTTTCTTCTGATAAAAAAAAAAAAGAAAAACAAAATTTATTAAATATTATTTTTATATTGTCTTATGCTCTTTGAAGTTAATTATGTTGTTTTATGATATATAACTGTAATATATTTGAGTGTAAATATTATTAAAATTATTTAAATTTGACATAGTTTTTTCTAACTTCAAATATTAATTTTAATTACAATTAATGGTTAATCTTTTACAATTAAATTAATTTTAATAATTATTAAGATTATGTTTAAAATTGGTTTTCTAATAATATATTTGTTGATTTTATTTAATTAGAACTAAAAAATATTATTATTTTACATATTAATTCACTATTTATTAAATTACATATTTTACTTATGCTTTATTGAATAGTTTTATTAATTTACACAAAATTTCTAAGATTAGGTTAAAAATTATTTAATTAATTTAGGATTTATTACTTAAATTATTTAATAATGTTCAAGATTAATGTTTATTTTTATTAAAAGTTAGTTGCATAATGTTATTGTTAATTTTATTTAATCATAATTAAAAAAATATATTATTTTACTTGTCAATTGTTGGAACTTTTTAAATGAATTATTAAAAAATTGAAAAAAAAAATTTAGTTGTGTGTGATATGGGAAAAGTCTCACATAGAATTGAAACACTCTTCTAAGAGTGTATATAAGTTGCAAGTGCCATGCATTGGGATGTGCGCCAAGGGGTACCCAGTTTTGTGCGCATGGGTGAGGACTCACACACTTGACCACCACACACGCGCGCGCCGCCGACCGATCCGAGCTGAGCTGAGCTGGCAAGACCAGAAAGAAGAGGTGCTTGTTGTCTCTAACAGCAACCCCAAGAAGTCCACACCTGCGGTTCTGAAGCCAAATGGCAAAAAATTTAAGAATCAGAACCACAACTCGAATTCAAATTCCAACCGCAACAACCAGAACACTCCTCGAAACAACAATCAGAGTTGGAACCATAATAGGAACCAACATGGAAGGCAACACCCTCCACCTAAACAGAATGGCTCTGGACAATTCCTTTGTTACAACTGTAACAAGCCAGGTCTTATGGCACGCAAGTGTAGGAACAAGCCAAGCACTGCTCCGCAGGCTAACTTGAATGAAGAAGCTTTTACAGCTATGATTTCTGATATCAACCTTATTGGTGGATCAGATGGGCGGTGGGTAGACACTGGCGCTTCTCGCCATGTCTGCTATGATCGTGCTATGTTTAAAACATACACTGCTGCTGATGATAAGAAAGTGTTGTTGAGAGATTCCCACACCACTATTGTTGCTGGGATTGGGAATGTGGAGCTTAAGTTTACCTCAGGAAAGAATTTATTACTGAAAGATGTAATGCATACTCCTGAGATGAGAAAGAATCTGGTTTCTGGTTTTCTGCTTAATAAGGTTGGGTTTACTCAAACTATTGGGGCTAATTTGTACACCATCACTAAGAATGGTATTTTTGTTGGGAAGGGTTATGCTACTGATGGCGTGTTTAAGTTAAATGTTGAATCCAATAAAGTTACTCCTTCTGCTTATATGTTGTGTGATTTTAATGTTTGGCATGCTAGACTTTGTCATGTTAATAAGCGAATTATTAAGAACATGAGTAAGATAGGATTAATTCCTAAAGTGTCAGATAACGATTTTGAAAAATGCGATTTTTGTAGTCAAGCAAAAATAACTAAGACTCCACATAAGTCAGTTACTAGAGAATCTGAGCCTATAGATTTAATTCATTCAGATATTTGTGAACTTGATGGAACGTTAACTAGGAATGGTAAACGTTATTTCATCACTTTTATTGATGATTGTTCTGACTTTACTTATGTGTACTTAATGAAAAATAAAAGTGATGCGCTTGACATGTTCAAATTATTTGTGACTGAAATTGAGAATCAATTCAATAAGAAAATTAAAAGGTTTCGTAGTGATAGAGGAACTGAATATGATTCAATCATGTTTATTGAGTTTTATAATTCACATGGCATTGTACACGAAACCACTGCACCATATTCACCTGAAATGAATGGTAAAGCTGAAGGAAAGAATCGAACTTTTACTGAATCTTTTGTGGCTATTTTATTGAATTCTGGTGCTGCATCTCATTGGTGGGGTGAAATTCTTTTGACTGTTTGTTATGCGTTGAATAGAGTTCCTAAGTCTAAAAGTAAAGTTTCACCTTATGAGATCTTGAAAAATAGGCAACCTAACCTGTCTTATTTTAGAACTTGGGGTCGTTTGGCTTATGTTCGTATTCCTGATCCTAAGAGAATTAAGCTAGCAAGTAGAGCCTATGAATGTGTATTTATTGGATATGCAATTAATAGTAAAGCATATAGGTTCTATGATTTAAATGCGCATTTTATTGTGGAATCAAATGATGCTGATTTTTATGAACATAGATTCCCTTTCAAATTGAGAAATAGTGGGGGCGCATCTACTAGCAACATTCCTATGATTAGGAATAATGAACATATTGAGGATAGAGAATCAGAACCTAGGAGAAGTAAGAGAACTAGAGTTGCTAAAGATTATAGTTCTGATTTCTGTGTCTATACATTAGAGAAGGATCCTGCTAACCTCCAAGAAGCCATGTCTTCTTTAGATGTTGACCTCTGGCAAGAAGCATTAAATGATGAGATGGACTCTCTTGAGTCTAACAAAACGTGGCACTTAGTTGATTTACCTCCTGGTTGTCAGCCTATAGGTTGTAAGTGGATTTTGAAAAAGAAATTGAAACCCGATGGAACTGTTGAAAAATACAAGGCTCATTTGGTAGCCAAGGGTTTTAGGCAGAGAGAAAATATAAATTTCTTTGACACTTTTTCACCTGTTACGAGGATAACATCCATTAGAGTTTTGATTTCCCTAGCTTCCATTCACATTCTAGTTGTACACCAAATGGATGTTAAGACTGCATTTTTAAATGGTGAATTAGAAGAAGAGATCTATATGGATCAACCGGAAGGGTTTGTAATCCATGGCCAGGAACATAAGGTTTGCAAGTTAGATAAATCTCTGTATGGTCTTAAGCAAGCACGTAAGCAATGGCATGAGAAATTTGACAATTTAGTTATCTCGCATGGATTTAAAGTGAATGAAAGTGACAAATGCATTTATTATAAATCTGATAATGACATTTGCACTATTGTATGTCTATATGTGGATGACTTGCTCATATTTGGTTCGAATATTCATGCTATGGATGCTGTGAAATCTTTGTTCTATGCTAACTTTGATATGAAGGACCTCGGAGAAGTGAATGTAATCCTTGGTATTAAGATTACTAGGTCCGAAAAGGGAATTTCTTTGGATCAATCTCACTATATTGAGAAGATTCTAAAGAAATACAATTACTTTGATTGTAAACCTGCTTGCACACCATATGATCCAAGTGTAAAGTTATTTAAGAACACTGGTGACAGTGTGAGACAATCTGACTATGCGAGTCATTGGCAGTCTTCGATATGCCACTGATTGTACGAGACCCGACATTGCCTATGTCGTGGGATTATTGTGCAGGTTTACTAGCAGACCTATTATAGAGCATTGGCATGCTATTGAAAGGGTCATGAGATACCTAAAGAGAACCATGAACCTTGGATTACATTATCAGAAGTTTCCAGCTGTTCTTGAAGGTTATAGTGATGCAGACTGGAACTCTCTGTCGGATGACTCCAAAGCAACAAGTGGCTATATCTTTAGTATAGCTGGTGGAGTTGTTTCTTGGAAATCTAAGAAACAGACTATTTTAGCACAATCCACCATGGAGTCTGAAATGATAGCACTAGCTACAGCTAGTGAAGAAGCAAGTTGGCTGAGAAGCCTGCTAGCTGAGATCCATTTATGGGAAAAACCGATACCAGCTGTGTTGATCCACTGCGATAGTACCGCGGCTATTGCGAAAATTCAGAACCGTTATTACAACGGTAAGAGACGACAGATGCATCGTAAGCATAGTACTGTTAGAGAGTTTCTCTCAACAGGAGCTATTAGAGTGGATCATGTACACACTGATGATAACTTAGCAGATCATTTGACGAAAGGATTAGCTAAAGAGAAAGTCCATAAAACATTGAAGGGAATGGGACTATTTCCCTTAGAATGATGAATCACTCATGATGGTAACCCAACCTAAAGACTGGAGATCCCAAGAACTAGGTTCAATGGGTAATAATAAGTTGTGAAGTGATATGAGTTGGATCATGCTATTTTCATTAAAGCATATAGAAGCATGAATTCCTAAAGTGATGAGAGGATGAGTTAATAGAAACTCTTAATGATATCTATACTCTATGTGGAGTGGAGTACCGAGCTATAGGAGTACTCTTGATAGACTCACCTATGTGAATGTGGAAGTGGGGCCGCTTCCTATGGAATTTGGGCAAAATATCTAGAGCATTCACTATACTGGGATAGACGTGCATGGCCATTAACGCACGGGCTTTTTGATTACACCCTTGAAAGGTTGGTGTGTAGTACGATGTTAGAAATAGAGTTCAAGACTACGTGTCACTCTAGTATAATCTAAATCGTATTCACTACGCAAATGTTCAAATTGAAAGATACATTTGTTTATGCACAATCTTATAGATTCTGAAATTGCTCGAGAAAATATTTTGAAAAATTCAAGTGGGGGATTGTTGGAACTTTTTAAATGAATTATTAAAAAATTGAAAAAAAATTTAGTTGTGTGTGATATGGGAAAAGTCCCACATGGAATTGAAACACTCTTCTAGGAGTGTATATAAGTTGCAAGTGCCATGCATTGGGGTGTGCCCCAAGGGGTACCCAGTTTTGTGCGCATGGGTGAGGACTCACACACGCGCGCCGCAGCTGCCATCCGTCCGACCGAGCCGAGTCGAGATGGCTGGCGGGTGGGTGGTGTGGTGTCGTATTTTAATTTTTGTTTTTTGTTGAAAAAGTTATTCATTAAAACAAATACTTTTATTATTTTATTAATTAAATTAATCTTAAAAAAGGGTTTTTTTTTAAAACGGTTTTAATAATGGGATCCGAAATTTCCTCCACGATTAAATGGAAAAAAAAACGTTTTTTGCCGTTTTATGGGATCAAACATTTTTTTTGCTGTATAAGTCAGATCAAACATTTTTTTGAAAAGAAGAATTTTTTTACTCATTCTCAACAAATTTTCTCAAAGCTTTTTGAGGGTGTACAAGAGCGAATCCTCTCGGTGCAGGGAGGAATCATATAGAGGCTGTTTTATCCTGGGGACGACGTGGTTAATAGACTGTCGTGCACACTTAGGGCAGAGCCGCGAAACGTCTTAAAGAGAGCGACATTGTCCGCGACTCAGCCAGAAAAATTGATCAGTAATTTCATTCCAATTTTATTTTCTATTGAGGAATATCATCAATTCACTATTTATTATATTAGAAATTTTATTGAGTACTTCTACTAATATTCACAACATCTCTAAATTTTACAATTCTACAAAAAAAAATCGGTAGCATAACGACTATATTTTCATTTATCCCAAAATTTAAAATCATGCAAATAACACATAAAAAAAATATCCAAACCTAGAACATACACAGAACAGTACACATACAACTATTAGTCTTAATTTTATTAATTATGCAAAATATCGTAATTTTACTAAAAAACAACAACACCAAAAACATAAACAAAGTATCAATATTCATCAACACTAAGATTAAAAAATTAACAACAACAAAAAATACCAATTTTAACAAAATAAAAAAAACCAATCTGTTAATCTAACTTTATTAACCCAATCTCTATAATAATGTAACACTCAAATTAATTATCCCAAACTAAAAAATTAACTCTCAAATATTATATTTTCATTTATGTAGAGTCCAAGAACTTTACTTAGCTAAGTAGATAGTAGTGTTGGGGTTTTATGCCCTAATTAAAACTCAAATTCTTTGTAATCTCATTTTATTATCAATAAAATAATAGAAATCATTTTTTGACTTGGTTAATCACTTTGCTCACATGTTTTATTTTCATGATTATTTGTTTAATATAAACTTCTATTAAATCCCGAGCATATAGCTAATCTTATTTATAGTGACGTAATCACAATGGAATATAAATATGATTATATGTTCAAAAATAAGTTAGTCCTAAGATTAGTCAGTGCACCGGATTTACACTGACTTGCCAATCTACGATATGATCTACTTACACATTACAGTGTTATCTTCTTTCCAGAACATTAGCAAAGTAGATAAGATCGGATGTATTTGTTGCATCGGACAGGACCGATATTGACAGTTGATAAGATAAGTAAACATACCGTTATTATCTATTCTAGTCATATCATATAGTTGACCATAGGTCAATTCAATCTCAATTCTGAGTGGTTAGTATTCTAACTGATTGTATTATTTGAGTTCTTTGACTTGTTCGTTACCAGCTTACCCTACGGACTAGCCCATACTTACATCTTGGGAACTCGGTAGTACAATTGAGTGGGAGTGTTAATCATAGATATGAACATCTATAGCTTCTGATGAAGAAGTGAAATGATGGTTTCCTTTTAGTTTGGTTCAAGGTGTTAAATGATAGAGATCTCATTTCAGTAATTAAATTAGTTTACTGAAATATCATTTACAAGGAACTAAGTGTTTTAAGGATAAAATACAATGAGGGGTTAAACGGTATTTTAGTCCTATCTCATTGTAGACCATCTATAGAGGATTGAGTGACAATTATGGTTGTAACAATGGATAATTAATAGCGTATCTATATTTGTTATAGAGCGTTCTATGAATTCAAGAGTGCAATTCCAAGTCTATAGTGGAGTCACGAGGAATTAATAAGTTAGTAAATTTATTTGTTAGATTTATGATAACTTATTGGAGCTTGATTTCATAGGCCCATGGTCCCCATTGTACCTTGGATAAAATCATCTAGATAGTCTCAATTAATTGATTTAATCATCAATTAGAATTATCAAAGTTGACCAGGTCAATTTTGGATAGTTTCACAGAGTTGTGTAATTTTGAGAAGAAAAGAGAAATTATGGCAGATTTATTAATTAAGATAAATTGGTATCTAAATTAATAAATAAATTTAAATCAAGGTTCAAATTATAAATAATTAATTTGATAAAGGATTTAAATAATTATTTAATTAATTAAATCAATAGAAAATAATACAAGCCTTGATTTTAAGTCCAATGGGCTTATAATCAAATGGGAAATTTCACGGGCCTATAGCCCATGATAATTTCGACCTAGGGCTTCAAAATAGCTATTATTTTATTGATTTTTTAATTAAATTAAATGGCCTAATTGAGTCTATAAAAGGAGTGCTTACAGAGAAGATTTTAGATACAACAGAGACGACAGATAAGTCATAAGTCAGATTTTCTGATAGTTTTATATTCTCTCTAAACACAAGTCCTTTTCTAAGCCTCTTTGTATTTTCTCTTCTTCTCTCTATATCTATCTCATGTGTTGAGAATTGCCCACACTAGTCTAGGTGGTTCTAAGGATACATTGGAAGATCGTGAAGAAAATAGAAGATCGGTTCAGTTTCTTGATAATACTCTGCGACAGAGAGGATACAAGAGTTAGAGAAACTGAAGGAAGGACTCTTAATTCCGCTGCGTATACTGTAAGTATTCTATTTTTGTTTCTCTTTGAATTCAATTTTAGAAACATGTTTTAGGCTATCTCGTATTAATTTGTTTAATATTAGATATACATGAAAATAAATAAAGATCCTGTATAAGCTTTTTCCATCAAGTAGTATAATAGTAATAATAGTATTATCTTTATGACTGTGGATTTTTGGTTCAGACCGGGATTTATTTGGACACTCGTAGTAGTACTTGTAGATTTTCTAAGTTTAACCTATAGTTTAAGAATATTAATTTTAACCTAAGGTTTGATTAATATGACTGATATTGAGGATAATATTTGGTATACTATAAGGTTTAAATAAGAACCAATAGGATTATAGCACATGTTATGTATGGGTTTATTAATGATTAAGTATTTTGAGGATTAAATTTATTAAGGTTAAAATTTGAATACTCTAAGGTCAGTCAGCAGCTTTGAAAACGTTAGAGGGCTTAGTCAAGGCTGTTTACTCAATTCAAATTAAGCTAAAAATGTGTAATTTCGTGTTTAAATAATCAGCATATGCCGATATATCGCAGCTATAGGGGGCGATATATCGCAGCACGAAGATACGAAAAACCCGAAACGATGCACGATTGCCTCGGGCATACTGGCCCAGGCGATATATCGCCCCTCTCAGCATATTTTGAAAGTTTTGAAAAACGTTCTCCATTCAAACCTTCAACCTCTTGATAAGTCCAACACCTTTCTGAACGAGTCTTCAGCGTCTATGAACGATAATTCAAATTATTTTCACTTACAAAGCCATTATTTTTATTCAAGTTAAATGAGATCTTTTCATTCCTAAACTCTATAAATAGGACCTAGTACCCAGCCATTTATTCATCTATTACTCTAAGTTCAGAGGCTGCAAGTTGCTAGATGAGTGTGAGAGTGTAAACACTTGGGTTGGGAATCATAAGCTTGATCATCATAAGCTTATCAAACACTTGGGAAGTAAGGTTTTGTAGCATTTCGGTTCAAGGTTTAGATTGGTCTTACAAGTCTTCAAGGTATTCCCACACTCTAGTTCATTGGTATTATTTTATTTAAGTTCTCATAGTCTTCTACTCATCCTTCTAACCTTATTCTTTATTTTGGTTAGGAAATCTAAGAACTTGCACATAAGTTTTTGGTAAGTATATTCTCAATGGTATAGTCCTCCCATTCCTTTCATTTCTTTTCTTCAAAGTACTCACCCTGTTATAAATGGTTTTTAGGAGTGTTCCAAAGTCCCCACTCTGTCCTCATATCCCGATATTTTGGTAAGGAAAATAGGATAGAATTTATATGTTATGTTTTTTTATATGTTATCTTATGGTTTTTATGTTATGAAATATGTTATGTTAAATATGTTTGTAGGCTTGGGCATATGACCTATATGACTAACAAGCCCCAAATAGATTATGGGCATATGACTTGCTTAGCTAGCAAGACCCCACTAATCTAATGGGCATATGACTTGTTTAGTCTATGGGACCCCAAGTAATAATGGCCATTATAGTATGTATGTGATATAAGTGTTATGTTATGTTTTTTATGTTTTTGTGAAATTTATGTATTTAGACTATGTGTCAGATTTTTCCTTGTTGGGCATTAGGCTCACTCCTTTTTGTTTATATGTGCAGGAAAATAGCTATAGTGGCGGAAATGTTCGTGGATGCTTGGGGAATGTGTATTGAGGCAGAATGGATTCAAGGAGCCGAGAGTTTCGATTCGAGGATGTAGTTTTTGTTTCTTATGGTTTTTATATGTATTTTTCCGCATTTTATTATGTAATCTCTTTTTTACAATTAAGTTATGTTTTTACTTTTTAAAACAATGGGATCTCATATCCTTCTTTGAGATTTTATGTAAGTCTAACATTTATTTTTTACAAGTTTTAATAAAGTTATGATCTTTTCACTTGTAAGTTTTGTTAAAGATTAGTGTCTATGTATAGTTTTCGTTAATGGTCCAAGGTCTAGAGTAGTTGGGTCATTACAATTTATAATTATACAACACATTTTCATAGATATTAATTAAACTTAAATCTGATTTTTTAATTTAATTATTTAAATAACAACTATATTTATATATATACCTATACACAATAACAAAAATAGTGAAAAAAAACCTTCTTTTTTTTTTTTGAAATCTTACCAATAGGAGTCGGGTCAATCTTGGAATGTTTTTGTAGACACCAAATCAACCAAAAACACTTCATAAAAACAAAAAAAAATACACATAAATCTCATATTCAAAATAACACAATAACAAACAAAGTATAAAGAAAAATACAAACATACCTTTAAATCTTGGAATGAAACTCAAAATTTAACCATGGGAGAGCCGAAATTGGGGATAAATGGATTTTATAGTGAGATAGTGGGGGTTTTTTGAGAGAGAAATCAGAGGGAAATAGGTTTTGAGGTTTTTTTGTTTCAGAGGAAATGACCCTTGTTCGGGGAAGAAGACAACATATATTGGACTTCTACCGAGAACATGTTCTCGGTATAGCAACTAAAATGAAAAAAATACTGCGTAGCCTTGGCGCGGTTCTGAAATTTTTTTACCGAGAACCTGTTCTCGGTAAAAAAATATTTTTTGTAGTGTACAAACTTAGTGTAAGAGAAGACCGAGAACTTGAGGTCTTAGAAACTAAGTTTGATATTGAAATTTATGAGGTTCCCGAGGTAGATTATGATAAACGTTATTGTGACTTTGCAAGAGTCGACCATAGGAATCATAATTCCAGTTGGACCAACCCCATAGATTTTAGTTGGGAGCCTGAGTACAACTACCATGCACCGCCTCACATGAATTTTGAGCAACATTTTCCTAACTTCCCCCATGAACCTCCATCTAATGTCGGCACTAATACGCATTCCTTAGAGGACACTTTACACACATTTATAGAGGAGCAAAGAGAATCCAATAAACAATTTGTGGTTGATTTTAGGGAAACTAGTACTCAACTTTCAGAATTGACCAATGGTATTATTTCACATAATTTAAGTCAATTCTCGTCCCAACCTAAGGCCATAACACCATCCCCTACTCCCAGTTCTAAACCCGATGATGATGATGTTATTACTATTTGGAGTGACACTCTTTCCCATACAGAAATTCTTCCAACTACTCCAAAGAAAAATGAGAACTATCATACTGATGTGATAGACTTAATCGTTAAGGAAATCATAAACATATTTGCAATGAAACATTCACCCCATTTCCTCCACGATTTTGAAACCAAACATTTTCTTTATCTTGAAAATGTTACTAACACTTTGATTTTTGAGACGCAGGATAAAAGAAAAATCATTTTTGATACAGGATAGTACGGAAACACGTAGTTGGTAGACTTACCTGAGAGCGATATTTTTGTCTACCAAAGACTGATCAGGTTTTATCTTTCTTTTTAGTGTGCTTTATTTTAATTTGTGTCTTTATTTTATGTTGCGAATTTTACTTTTTGGGGTTTTGTTGTTTTTTATTATCAGATTGAGGACAATGTCTCATTTAAAGTTGGGAGTAGTGGGATATCCATGTGTTGAAATATATTTTGATTACCATTTTGAAATTTTGAGTTAATTTTTTGCAAAATTCATGACAACAAAATTTTTGTGAGATAGTTTTTGTTATTTTTACTATTAGGAAGTAATTTTTTTAGAGTAATTTTATGCACAACCAAACATTGAAAAAATAAAAATTTTGTAAACACATTCAATTGAGAAAAATCTTAAAGTTTAAAGCTTTTAATTTTGTGAGTTGTGAGAATGAGAAAACAACTTTGAAAACTTTTATTGATCATTTGAGTTGGTAAAATTAATTTTTGGGAATTTAAAATATAACATTTACTTGAGGGATAATTTTTGTTTTAAAGAGCCTTTGTTGCATTTTATTATAATTTTCCTTTTAATTTCTTGTAATTTTTTTTATTATTATGTTGTCTTTTGTCAAAAAAAAATTATATATAAAAAAAGAAAGAAAAAATTATATATAAAAAAATGAATGAAAAAAAAAAAGAACAAGAGCAACATTTTTCATCTTCTTCTTTTGTAGTTTTGTTGAAGGAAAAATTTGTCAAATAAAAAAAAATCAACATTACTACATTTGTTTTCAATTTATGTCATAAAAACAGAAAAAGAAAAAAAATTGTATTTTATTTTTGCTTTGTTCTTTATTTTGGCTCTTAATATCATTTTGTAAAATCTCAAAGGTTCTTATGTCATTTAGATTCCAATTAATTGATTAGCCTATCTTTTGATCAATATTGGTTAACATTGTTTGTCCTAAAATGACAACATTCATTTTTTAGTGTTAATTGATAAATTTCCAACTCCAATAGTGTCAACCATCTTCCATAAAAATACTTTCAATACCTTTGTGAGGATTTGGAGTTGAGACTATATTCTTTAGTGATTTTTTAATATTGTTTGTGTTATAAATTATGGAAAGATGAATATGGTTTAGTGCACACACACACACAAGTCTCTTGAATTACAACTTTGATAGTTTTAAATAGCATTTTCTAAATTCTCACTAAACATTTTGTTAAATAATTTTGCATTATTTAGTTCACTAATTCATCTTGGTAATAATTTTTATCTGCTTGAATTGCTAGGGACTAGCAATAAGCTAGTTGGGGGTTGTGATTAGTGCCCAAAAATACACATTTATTGATTTTAATAGTCAAAATAAATTAAGTTTTAATTAATATTTTCATGGAATTAATATGATTTAATTTATAACTAAAAATATTCAATCTTAATTTAATTTGTTTTATTTTGTAGGATTTAAGTGGTATTTTTGGCACTTGGAAACAAAGAAAAAAAGAAAGAAGAAATAAAGATTTTAAGCTGAAAAAGAATTGGAAAAAATGGTATTTTTGAGATCCAAGCCCAAGAAGGAAGCCCAATAGCACCCGAGGCCCAACTGGCTTCCTTTCAGCCCAACGCACCAAGTGGCGCCTCTCCCTCACGCCACGCGTCCTAGCCACCCAGCGAGCGACCCGCGCGACCCGCCTAGCACCCCGACCCGCATGTCTCCCTTCTCCTCTTGCGTTGACCCAGTCAACCAAGCAATTCCCCTCAGCTTTATGCATCCACGTGGCATGCTCCCATTGGCTGGGCTTGGTCAAAATTCCAGCCTGCCACAGCCACCCATGAGCCCAATCTTTTAAGCACTTTGGGCCTTGAACTTCCCATTTTGAGCTTTAAGGCTCACCTTTTTTTGGTGTTTTAGAAAAAAGGCATATTGACCATGCACCAAAATAACTAGGTTAATATTTATAATAAGATTTGATTTTTCAAAATAATATTTTACTATTAATATTTTAGATTTATTTTATAAATCTCATTTTGTTGTTTAATTTATTTTTAGTCATTTTCTCCCTCTATAAATAAGGACTCTCCTTTCACATTTACCATGTAATTTTTAGGTAGCAAAACTCTATCAAATTTTAGTCTCATTTCTCATATTTTCTCTCTAGAATTTCATGAGAATGTCTAGCATAATAGGCTAACCTTCTTAGGAAGGTTAGGATGATCCTATATGCACTATGACTTTGTTTGGTATTTTTGATACACCATGTGCTTAAAGTTTATATATTTGAGTGATTTATTTTCTTTCATCTCTATTTCTTCATCTTGTTATCTTTATTTATGTTTACTATTAGTATATAGATTTTGTCAAGCACTTTCTATGTATTATCAAATTAGTGAAAATAATATAGATATTATCTTTATCATTTTCTCCATCTCATTCATATATATTTACTTTTGCTAAATCTATATAGAATTAGTCATGCTCTTTCTATGTATTTTATAAATAGTAAAAGTAATATTTGTGTTAGGTTTTATATCCAACCTTTTATTACATTATTGTCAATGGTATAATGTCAATTTTAGATTTCTCATCAGATTTATCTCATCCTTCCATGGTAAAGAATAGTAATCACTTGAATACATTTTTGTAAAATATATTTGTGCTTCAATGTTAAATCTTCCAAATGAATAGTTGGGATGTGAACTATCCATTTGTGTAATTTTTGTGAGTCAAAGATCCAAATAAATAAGTATGCATATTGGTGACTCTTGATCCTTCCTACTTGTTACATATTATTACATCACACTTTAATCTATCTCTATTTCTAATCTTTAAATCTCAAAATCAACAAAAATATCACTTGTTCTATTTTCCTCATATTATTTATCTCTAAACTTTATTTATTGATTAACTTTAATTCCTTGCCTCCTTGTGGAATCGACCGCCCGATCTATACTACAACCACCGCTTAGTGAATGCACGTTTTGGGCATTAAACAGATCGTCATGACATTGGCAATTCATCTTCGTAGCACCACCGTAGCAGTCCAGGTTACGTGGGAGCGGTTGAATAGGAGAATGCTTAGCTGAGGAGATATCTCGCCTATGCCAATAAGCACATTGACGAGAAAATGTCTTAATTACCCCTCCTGTAATTGATCAGAACACCAGAAGGAGCGCCAGTGGGTCCCAGAGGAGTAGGTCCCACAGACGTAATCATGCTAATGTAAGTATTTTTTTCCAGACCTTAACTCCAAGCTCCATGCCTTCAGAAAGAATTCCCAGGAATGACCGGACTATTCATATTCATATGAAATTGCAGGAAGCACATCTTACTAGAGTGCAACCTGATCAAACTAGGCGAGCAGGGACCATGTCCAAGCTAACAAGGATTCCCCTTAATCCACAAGCTCAGGCCACTCCAAACAATCAAGGTCAAAGAAACAAGGAATTTTTACCACCAGTAAGAGATATTAGGGTGGATGATGGGTGACCTAGGCTGGTGTGCCCTGACGAACGACGAGTGGCCTCGACAATAAGGCACCCACCATCACTGATTCATCACCAAACACCTCCACGAGCACGAGGAAACACACCTCCTCATGGGAATGAACAAATAAATTCTGTCAATAGAGAGGTCATGCATGTTACGTGATCTCGAGATACTAGAATTCGAGTTCATGTGAATAACCAGGTTCAGCAACCTCACAAACGGATGGTGAGCTTTGTTGAAGATAGTTATTGGATGAAGAGCCGTCGTGAAAGGAGGTCGAAGAGTGTTCACAATGCGCACTATCGAAGGCAGGAGCCCGACCTGAGAGATCATCTGAACTCTGCCCAGAGTTTCCGTTCCAACCATCAATCCGACCTGCGCGATCTCCTAAATGCCCAATGGAGGTAGGAAGGTCGCGACAACGAGCTAATCAGTTATACTCAGACAAGGGAAAACCCTTCAGTAAAGCGTGATGATGGGACGATAACCCAATTAACGCGCAACCCAGGATGAGAGCTAATAATCAACTCCCAAATAACCTGGTAGTGAAGGATCCAACCCTTGAGCGACATGCCATGATGGAGGGATAGATGAGGCGTCTTCTGTCAAAGAGAAACTAAGGTGACTGCAATTCTAATGAGGAACTTGAGCCTTTTGCTCCTCATATCGCAACACCTCCGTATCCACCAGGTTTCAAAGTGCCACATATGGCCACCTATGAGAGAACTACTGACCCATTTAATCACATTGAGGCCTTTAATACATTGATCATGGCCAATAATGTTAATGTCGACCTGTGTAGTTTTCTGCTCCCAGCCACCTTGACAAGGGTGGCCAAGTTGTGGTTTAACAAACTTAAAAGGCAGACAATCATCTCCTAGCAGCAGTTGTCACCATAATTCAAAAAAAAAATCGAGCTGCCAAAGAAGTGCGGGTAGAGGCCAAATTCTTGGCCAATATCAAACAACAATTGGGTGAGTCTCTCAAAGCCTACATAAATCGATTCACCAATATAGCAGCTCGGGTAAGGGATGCTGACGATAGTGCCAAACTTATGACAATGCGATCAGGGATCACCGTATGAGGTGAATTGTGTAGGGAACTCCAAAGGAAGGAGTTAGGAATATCGATGAGTTCCTGGCCCGAGCTCAAGAAGGGATAAACCTCGAGGAGGCTAAATCCATAATGGTAGGAACTAGTTGTGTTCCCATTTAGCTCGCAGTAGTGGTAGCGAATGCTGCAGCTACAGCTTAGCCAGCTACCCATAATAACCAAGCGGGCAATAATGACAAAAGGAAGGGTGTTTACCCAATAAAGGACTACCTGATGATGTGGCAGAATTAGCCTGCATGTGGGATACACGTGACAATTTAAGTGAGTATGATCTGTTCGACCATCGGCCAGAAGAGAATTGGCTCATCAGACATCATAATTATGGGCGACAAGTCTGGTCGTATATTTTCATATTTTTCTTTCAAATATGTAATCTTATAATTACGTATTACTTGTAATTTTCATTATTATTTGGATACGCCTATGTAATTAAGGCTCATTGGCCCATGTAGAACTTCTTGAGCCTATAAATAAGAATCAAAGGGCTCAAAAGAAGGGACTTTTTGAACTTCAGAATTCTAAGAGAGAAATATAGTGTTTTTATCCCCCATAATTGTATTCATCTGAAAGCTTGTGAAATTCGTGAACCCTAGTTCATTGATCACAGTTCTTGGAATTCTACATCATTAGGAACACTAAGTGGACGTAGGTTGTTACCATTTATTGGGGCCGAACCACTATAAATCTTTTGTGCCATTTATCTTTTCGTCTTAATTTCATCTCATTTCTATCGTTTTACTTGACTCCGTGTCGTTGACCAATTCGAGGATCAACATTTTGGTGCTTTTATTGAGAGCGAAACTCAAGACCTCCAAAAAGATCAAATGTTGAAAACATCTAGAAAGACTAGGCAAACCTCTGGTGCCGCACCAACCCAGCCTCCTCCGCAAAATGTGGCTGAAGATGAACCACAATTGGAATTCAAAGAGGAGGAAATGGATTCTGAGACCTTGAGGACGACGCTGATTGTGTCGCAGGAAAAGTTAGCCAATCCGAGGGCTAATCAGGAAAATGTGGCTGAAATGATGGCGTTGTAGCAGAGAGAAATTGATAGGCACCACCAAGAACTGAATGAGAGGCAGGCCAACATGGACCGCCAACAGAGGGACGCCACTACCGCTCTAGAGGTAGCCATTCAGTTGGCCCGAGGACAGCCTACGCCAGCTTCTCAACCGAATCAGCCACCCAGTGTACCACCACAACAAGGTCCACATTCAAATCATCCACAACATGACCACACTCCGCCTCAACCGACAAGCCCTCAGAGGCGGGAGCAACCTCCTGCTGCTCGACAGGATATTCTGTTTCAAGATCCTGAGCAGCATCCTCCTTCTTGCGCTGGTCGAGATAATCCCCAGCAACAAAGGCAGAATAGTGTCGGGCAACCTCCCAGAAGCCCTAGACGCCAGACTACTGAAGACCCAAATCCACCGAGCAGGGGACAACGTCCTTCTGTTGGCAGAAGGCAAGTTGAATCAGGCTATGCGGTTAGGGGTCCCCCACGACATAATAATGCCCGGGGACTCACCGACTAGCGCAGGCCTCCACCTGATGCTCGGAACATGCCTGCGAGGGGAGGAGGAAACAGTGCGATCAGCAGGTCGCACCATAGTCGGTCACACTTTAGGGATGGCCATGACTATAATGAGGCTAATTCCGACAGAGGAAATGATGGTCGAAGGCAAGGAGATAGGGGTGGAGAACGGAATCCCCCACCAAGGGAGAATCGGTCGACGAGCCAGAATGCTGGGGGGCAGCCTAGGCAACCTAGCGCCTTCGATCGACTGGGCGTTAATAAGCAAAGGCATAGGGATGAGGATTTAAGGGACGTACTCAATGACAGGCGGGAAAGGCACGATGAGTATGCCCCTCCAGCATCGGTCGCCCCAATAATACCAGACGTTGTACAGGCCCAGTTTGATGCATTGAATCAGGTCGTCCAACAACTAGTGAGGAGCCGGACATCCCACATTGAGTATGAATGGAGAAGACGCACTCCGTTCATACAAAGAATAGTGATGGCCGAGACCCTAAGCAAATTTAAGATGCCAGTATTACCCAACTTCAATGGATTTGGAGACCCAGTATCTCGCATGAATAAACTTGAGATACAAATGGATATCCAGAAGGTGTTAGATGACGCTCGATGTAGAATATTTTCGGCCACCTTATCCGATACTGCTCAGGAGTGGTTTTTCAAATTCCCTCCTGCTAGCGTAGTGTCTTGGGAAATGTTCGTGAAAGAGTTTTACGCTGGTCGAACACATCCGACCGAAGCCAACCAACTAGTCGAGATACGCCAGAAGGAGGGTGAAACCTTGAAGGAGTATGTCTAGCATTTTATGTGAGCCGCTGCTGGGGCTAAGACAGTTGGTGATGAGGGGGATGATGACACTTACTGCTGGAGTACGACACCATTCATCCCCCTAGAACAGTTTAAGGAAGAATGGAATAGGCAATTGCCAACGAAGGGAAGGCGCCCGCAGATGACCAGGGTCCAAAAGAAGATCCCACCAAAGCCGCCAGTGGGTCTGGGAAACCCAATGGCAACGACAAAAATAACGAGAAAAACAGAGGAAAAAGGGTGAATCACGAGCCGTCAACGTCTGAGAACAAGCGCCCTAAAAGTAACAGATACGAGCCGAGGTTCACCAATTACATGGCCCTAGTCAAAAGCAGAGCAGAAGTGTACCAGGCTACTAACACCATTATTCCTTTCAAGCGACCAGCCCCGATCAGGAAAGATATCTCCAAGAGAGATACAACCAAGTTTTGTCGTTTTCACAACGACTATGGTCATGACACCAACGAGTGCAACCAGCTTAAAGTTGAGATTGAGTTCCTTATCAAACAAGGACATATGAGAAAATATGTATGAGCCCCTGGAGGTTCCCAGCGAGAGGCTCAAGGAGGCAACGAGCAAGCATTTGTACGCCAACACTCGCCCCTTTTATAGCCAGCTCCAGTGGCGGGTACATTGTTGAGCGGCCCACACCTGGCAGGTGATAGTAGGAAGGAAAGGGAGCAATACGCATGAACCGTACGTCACGACCAGGATATTAAAATGCTGAACATAGAGGAGCGAACTCCCAAAAAAGCTCGAACAAAGGAAGAACTGATAACTTTCTCTGAGCTTGACGCTCAACATGTCCAGTTTCCCCATTCGAATCCTCTGGTCGTGGACGTCCAGATCGCTAATATGATGGTTAAGTGGGTGTTAGTAGATACAGGGAGCTCAATGAACATTCTGTACAAATCTTTGCTAGAGAGGATGAAGTTATCAGTGCAGGATTTGGAGCCATGCAACCAAACCATTTATGGTTTTTCCGGAGAAGGACTCGCGCCAACCGGGTTAATCAGGCTTCCAGTCACAGCTGGGACTACACCTGCGAACAGGACATTACTCACTACTTTTATAGTAGTTGATTGTCCTTTTGCATATAATGTTGCGATTGGAAGGCCTATTCTAGTCATCCTGCGGGTTGTGACCTCAGTTTGGCACGTACCCATGAAGTTTCAAACCGACGCAGGGGTAGGATGTGTGTTGTGAAACCAACGAGAAGCGCGGGAATGTTATAATTCCTCAATTACCAAGGAAAAAAGGGGTAGATCGGGGGAAAAGGCCGAGAAAAGGTTGCGGTTGGCAAATGAATTAGATGCCCAATCAGGTGAACAGGTCACCAAATAGGGTGTCACCCAAATTGAGGAGAGGGATTTAGATCCTCACTTTGGGGATTTTGAAGAAGATGTAGGACCGGTGGAGGACCTCGAGGAGGTCCAACTTGATGAGGCAGATCCAACCAGGGTTGTGAAAGTCGGTAAAAACTTAGAGACAACAACAAAGCAAAAACTGGTGGAATTTTCAAAGAAGAACCAGGAGGTGTTTTCCTGGTCGTATAAGAATATGGTTGGGATTGACCGAGTAGTTATCAGTCATGTCTTGAATATAGATAAAAATTTTCCACAAGTACAACAAAAGAGGAGGCTACTTGACAAAGATAGATCAAAGGCGTTAAAAGAGGAAGTCGAGAAGCTAAAGGAGAACAGATTCATCAGGAAGTCGAGAACCTGTACTGGTTCCCAAGTCGAATGGAAAGTAGAGGACGTGCGTGGATTTCACAGACCTAAATAAAGCTTGCCCGAAGGATTGTTTCCCACTCCCAAGGATCGACCAGATGGTCGATGCTACATCAGGGCATGAGATCTTATCATTCATGGATGCATACTCTGGATACAATCAGATTAGTATGCACCTAACTGATGAGGATCACACTAGCTTTTGAACTGATACAGGGCTTTACTGTTATAAAGTAATGCCTTTTGGTTTGAAAAACGCTGGTGCAACTTACCAGCGACTGGTCAACCACATGTTCAAAGAGCTGATCGGTGTTAACTGTTATATTATTTTATAATATAATGTAATATTATATTATAATATAATGTTTTAGATTAAATAAATGTGACAAAGAGTGTCACATATTGTAACATATAATAGAGAGTTACAATATTTAGATATATGAGATATATCCAAATATGTAACATATTTGGTGTTACAAATTTGTAACTTCCAAATATTACCCATTATTGTGTAGATTTGTTGTTACACAATATTGAGATGAATTTATTAAATCCATATGTGAAATGGCTGATAGAGATGTGATTTTAACTCCCATAATGTGTATGGAATTTACAAAATCAAGTGGGAATGAATTTGGAACGTTTTGGAAAATTTGGAAAAATTGGTTGCTGGAAAAGGTCTTGGGCCGCGGCCTGAGTTTTTCAGGCTGCGACCCAAGAGGCAAAAACACTCTATGGGCCGCGGCGCTTGTTTATTAGGCCGCGACCCAAGTGTTTGACAACATATTCCAATTTTCGGTTTTATCCAATTTTGAACGTTTCCAACAGCCAAATAACTCTCAAATCTCTATTTTAATTCCATAAACATCCCATTAATCAATGGTAATAGCCATGGGGGTTGGTGGAATTTGAAATTCAAAGGGTGTCTCAAAACTCTATAAATAGGAGCCTAATGCTCGCTTGTAAGACACAACTTTTATATCCATTAGAGCACTTGGCTAGAAACACCTTAAGGCTTGATAATTCCAGAAAGCTTTTCCAATATCTAAGAGAGATCCATTAGTGCTTGAGTTAGGGGGAAATAAACTTTTGGACAAAGGTTTTAAACCTTATTCAAGTTGGTGATCCCCAACACTCTTTACTTAAGTTGTGTAAGTGAGAGTTTCCTTTTGTTTTGTTCTTACATTTTCTCTATTGCTTTTTTTCTTATTTTCTTATTCTATTTACTTGTAACTTTTGTTTAGATTGTAATCTTCTTTTCTTTTGTTTCAAACACCTTTTACTATACTTTTACTATTCTCTTCATCATCATCATCATCATCATCATCATCTTCTTCTTCTTCTTCTTCTTCTTCTTCTTCTTCTTCTTCTTCTTCTTCTTCTTCTTCTTCTTTTCTTTGTTTATTTGTATTTTCAGCTATAGAGTTGTAACTTTATTTAATCAATCATTATTTATTTGTAATATTTTTCATAGAGTTGTAATATTCTTACCTATTTCCATTGAGGCAAAACTATTTTTCCTAACATTAACATTGAGGTATATGTCGATGACATGCTGGTTAAGTCGAAGAAGGCAGAAGAACACATCAGGGACCTGCGAGAATGCTTCAATGTCTTGAACATATATCAGATGAAGCTAAATCTCCTCAAGTGTTCATTTGGAGTTGGATCGGGAAAATTTTTGGGATTCATAGTAAACTCGCGAGGTATCGAAGTTAATCCCAAAAAGATCAAGGCCCTGATCAAGATGAAGTCACCTGCCAAAATTAAAGATGTTCAAAGCCTAACCGAGAGGATTGCCACTTTGAGTAGATTCATTTCCAAATCAATGGACAAGTGCGTTCCATTTTTTAATCTACTCAGGGGAAACAAGAAGTTCGAGTGGACGGAAGAGCGCGAACATGCTTTTCAGGCGCTAAAGTCTCATATGTCGCAACCACCGATTTTTTCCAAGCCGGTTGAGAAAGAAACTTTGTTCATCTATTTGGCAGTCACCGAGAATGCTACTAGCGTTGTCCTGATTAGAGAGGAGGAACATGTTCAAAAAGCTGTGTATTATAAAAGCAAAAAGCTAGTAGGAGTAGAGTTACGGTATCCGCCCATTGAGAAATTAGCCTATTGCTTGATTTTAGCCTCCAGAAAGCTACGACCATACTTCCAAGCTCACCCCATCGTAGTTCTCACCGACCAGCCACTACGGCAAGTCCTGCAAAAACCAGAAGCCGCCGGTCGATTCTTGAAATGGGCAGTTGAACTTGGACAGTCCGATATTTCTTACTCACCGTGAGCAACTGTAAAAGGACAGGCTCTGGCAGAATTTTTTGCAGAATTTACTGGGATCCAAGATACCGAGCCGATAGAAGAGCCTGAACTCCAAAGCCAAATTCCTTCCTGGAAGTTGTTCGTAGATGGCTCTTCCAACGAGCACAATGACGGGGCAGATTTGATCTTAGTCACACCTGAAGGACATAGATTCCATTGCGCAATCAGATTTGACTTCGCAGCTTCCAATAACGAAGCTGAATACGAAGCTCTGCTCACAGGATTAAGATTAGCCAAGGACATGGATATAAAGTCGCTTGAGATCTACAATGACTCCCAGTTAATGGTTAATCAAATTATTGGAGAATATCAAGCCCAAGGTCTTAAGATGGTTGCTTATTTGAATAAAGCATAGGACTTGCTGGCACAATTCAAAAAATATACTCTCTAGCAAGTACCTCGCGACCAGAACTCAAATACCAATGCTTTGGCCATGTTAGCAAGCGCGAAAGATGCTGACACCTTAAACATAGTACCAATTGAGCATTTTTTCGCACCAAGCATTCAAGCAGAAAAGTCTTCCCTGGTAATTCAAGCAACATAAAACATAAACTTTAATTCAATTGTTTAAAAACTAAGTGCGGAATTACAAAAGAACATAATTCAAAAGACTAAATAACGTTATCCTTAATCGACATGCAGTCCATTCATCCTTAACACACAAGTCAAGCTGCCAAGAATCCTTCCGCCTTCCATAATCATTTTCCTACATCACACTAAAAATAAAGGAGTGAGCCTAATGCCCAGCAAGGAAAATCTACTAACACATAAATCATAAGCATAAAACTATATCATAAACATATACTAGAAAACATATGACTATAAAAAAACATATATCATATAGGACTACAATGGCCATCATACTTCTTGGGGCTTGTTTAGTTAAGCAAGTCATATGCCCATAAATTTGTGGGGCTTGCTAGCTAATCAAGTCATATGCCCATAAATTCTTGGGGCTTGCTAGCTAAACAAGTCATATACCCAAGGACTATAAAACATATAACATAACATATATCATATCATAGCATAAAACATATCATAACATATAAACACGTATATCTAGCCTATTTTCCTTACCAAAAGCCAGGATATTTGGGAATAAGAATGGGATTAGAACACTCCTATAAACCAACAGTAAAAATGGTGAGTATCTCTAAAGAATAAAGATGAAATGAGAACTAAACCATCAAGAAGAAACTTACCAAGAAGAACCTTAAGTCTCAAGAAACTTAAAACCTAATCAAGAATCATAACAAGAGTTAGGTTTTGAATAAAAGAAAACTATAGAATCATAAAGAATTGAACTTAGGGATAAGAATACCTTGAATGATCTTATGGATTGATCTAAATCTCAATATCGAAATCACACTATATCTCACTCCCCAAGTGTTTAGAAAAGCTTAGAATGATAAAGCTTTTAACCCAAAACCCAAGTGTATCTCTTTATAGTAACACTAGCACCTTGAAGGGTCTGATCAAATGCTTCAAGAAAGAATAAAATGGTTGAGTATTAGGTCCTATTTATAGAGTTCAAGGAGTGAAACTAACCTTTTTTAATTTGAATAAATAAATGAAAATATTTGAATTTCGTTCAACTGATGCCCAGAACTCGGTCAAAATCGTTCAAATGCAAGTCTAAGTTGTTAAGGCTATTTTTAAAATCAAAATCACAAACTTATCAAAAATCACACTTGGAGCCGATATATCCCCCCATAGGCGTCATATCGCCTCCCCCTATATTCCCGAGCCCCGTTCAATCATTCGTGCAAAGTCGACGTGTTTTCCGTATCTTCTGTAGGCGATATATCGGCCCCTAAGCGCTGATGCATTGGCTTATGTTGATATATCAAACACGTATTTTCACTTTTTCAGCATATTTTGAATTGGATAAACAACTTTGACTGAGTCATAATACGATCCTGACAGTTTCTGGAAGGTTCTAGAGCTTTTAGATCTTTCTTTTATTAAAACTATCCATCAAAAATACTTAATTCCTTAAGAATCATAATTATGACAAGTGTCACACTCTTATTAGCTCTCTATCTAAACCATAGGTTATAATAACAATATATCTAAGACCAACAATATTAATCAAACCTTATGTTATAATTAATATTCTTAAACTATAGGTTAAGCTTATAAAATCCATAACTGTTGCTATGAGTGTCCAACTAATTCTCGACTTGAACCAAAATCCACAGACTCTAACATACTACAAAATACTACTAATTATTACTAGTATCTAACTAGCTAAGTAAATATAATGGGGCACTACACTCGCAGCATGTCTTCTAATATATGGATTGTCCTCTTAGATTGTCCATCTTTCTGAGGATGATAAGCAGTACTGAACTTCAACTGTGTTCCCATGGCCTTCTGTAAACTCCCCCAGAACTTGGAAGTAAAAGTGAGGCCTCAATCTGACACGATCGTCCTCGGTGCTCCATGGAGGCGCATGATCTCTTTCACTAAGAGATCTGCAAACTGGTCAACTATATAAGTAGTCCTCACTAGTAAGAAGTGAGCTGACTTGATGTAGCGATCCATAATAATCCAAATAGAATCATGTTGACCAACAGTCCTAGGTAACCCTCACCACGAAATCCACCATGATGTCCTCCCATTTCTACTCCAGGATATCCAGAGGCTGCAATAGCCCTGCCGGCCTATGATGCTCAGCCTTGATCTGTTGACATGTCATGCACTTAGCCACATATTCCACTACATCCATTTTCATCCCAGGCCACCAATACAACGATCTCACATCCTGATACATCTTCGTGGTGCCTGGATGCAAAGATTAAGGAGTAGTATGAGATTCATCCAGAATCTCTCATCTCAATGCAGTGTCTAACGGAACACATATCCGACCCTTGTATCTCAGAAAGCCCAAATCAGACACTGTATAATCTCTGGATACTCCAGCTAAAACATCATCTCTGATCTTGATCGGCTGTGGATCACCCAATTGACCCTCCTTATTTCTTTCCAACAGTGTAGACTGCAACATAATATTGGCCAACTGGCCCACCAGCAACTCTATACCAGCTCTGGTCATATCATCTGCTAACTCTCTGGTTATCAACCTCGCACTATAAATCTGTCCCGGACCCTTCCGGCTTAAAGCATCAGCTACTACATTGGTCTTTCCTATATGATACAAAATCTCACAGTCGTAATCCTTTACTAACTCCAGCCAATGCCTTTGTCTCATATTCAAGTCTTTCTACGTGAAGAAGTACTTCAGGCTCTTGTGGTCAGTGTAGATCTCACACTTCTCCCCATAAAGGTAATGCCTCCATACCTTTAAAGCAAAGGCCACAGCCGCCAACTCTAGATTAGGAATGGGATATCTCTATTCATACTCCTTCAGCTGACGTGAGGCATAAGCAATCACCTTTCCTACCTGCATCAGAACACAGCCCAAACCCTAATGCGAAGCATCGCAGTAAATCGTAAACTTCTCCTGATCTGCTGGAAGACTCAGAACTGGAGCTGTAATCAACCTCTGCTTCAGTTCCTAAAAGTTGTTCTCACACCAGTCTGACCATACAAACTTCTGATTCTTGTGTGTCAGCTCAGTCAATGAAGTAGCAATCTTAGAGAACCCTTCCACGAAACGTCTATAATAACCTGCCAATTCGAGGAAACTTTTAACCTCAAAAGCATTCTTTGGCCTTGGCCAATCTCTGACTGCCTCAATCTTGGCTGGATCTACTTTAATCCCCTCCTTACTGACAATGTGCCCAAGAAAAGATACCTGAGATAACCAAAACTTACATTTCTTGAAATTTGCAAACAGTCTGTGTTCCCTCAGTCTCTATAGAACCAATCTTAAATGTTTCTCATGTTCTGACTCTGACTGAGAATAAACCAGGATATCATCGATGAAGATGATCACAAACTGGTCCAGATAATCCTTGAACACCTTGTTCATCAGATCCATGAAAGCAGTTGGGGCATTAATCAATCCAAAGGACATGACTAAGAACTCATAATGCCCATATCTAGTACGAAAAGCAGTCTTTGGTATGTATCCCTCCTTGACCCTCAACTGATGATAACTATAACAGAGATCTATCTTTGAGAATACTCTTTTACCTTGCAACTGATCAAACCAATCACCTATCCTTGGCAGAGGATACTTGTTCTTAATTGTTAACTTGTTAAGTTCTCTGTAATCAATACACATCCTCAGAGAACCATCTTTCTTTTTCACAAACAGAACTGGCGCACCCCAAGGTGAGAAACTAGGTTTGATAAAACCCAAATCTAACAATTCTTACAATTTTACTTTCAATTCCTTCAACTCAATTGGGGTCATTCAATAAGGTGCTCTAGACACTGGCTCCGTCCCTGGTGCCAGTTCTATCACAAACTCGATCTCTCTGTGTGGTAGCAACCCTGGTAAATCTTCTGGAAACACATCCAGAAATTCATAGACTAGTCTGGTCTCTTCTGGTCTTACTGGCATGACTTGAGTGGTGTCAACCACACTGGCTAAGAACCCTATGCAACCTCCTTGCAATAGATCTCTAGCCCTCAAAATAGTGATCATAGGTATGCGGGGTCCATGCACAGTGCCAACAAATACAAAAGGATCCTCACCCTTAGGCTTAAAGGTGACCATCTTCCTTCTGCAATATATGGTTGCCCCGTACTTCACTAACCAATCCATACCAAGAATCATGTCAAAGTCATTCATTACTAACTCTATCAAATCCATTGACAACTCTCTGCCCTCCACTGTCACTGGCAAAGATCTGACCCATCTCCTGGATACTATTAACTCCCCAGTAGGTAATAAGGTTCCGAATCCCACAGCATAATAATCACATGGTCTAGACAGTCTATCAATAATTCTACTAGCAACAAAAGAATGTGTAGCCCCAGAATCAATGTAATGCCCTAATTTCTCATAGATTACTGAGAACACAGCATTGGATCATAATTCATAAATATTGCTCCTTTATTGAATAAAAACTTGAAAATAAATGCATGGATCCATGGTTTTACAAAAATAAAATAATTGCCTTTAACACAAAAATGAGCAACATTTAAATAAAACTTTAAAATAACATGCTTTTATAAACATAGGCCCGCTTGATCTTCCTCGACTATATGGTCCCCACAAGTACATTACAAAGCTCTTAGGTCCCCTCTCGCCACCGGCCTGTCCTTAATTTCTTGAAATAACAACATCATAAGGAGTGAGCTTCTAAGCCCAATACGGAAAATACAAACAAGAGTTAGTCATATAATCATACAATCAAACAGATCATAAATTCACAAAAGTCATACAAACACAAAACTCTAGGTCATATCATAGCTTAAGTCATAATTCTACATCATAATCTAAGTCATAAATCATACTCTAAGTCATAAGTCATAGGTCATAAATCATAAGTCATGCATCATAGGTCATAGATCATAATTCATAGGTCATAAATCATAATCATAACTATAGGTTATAGGTTATAGGTCATAAATCATATGCATAACTATGGGTCATAATAACAAGTTAGATATAATAAAAAGATAAGTGCTTATACAGGGGTGGCAATTAAGCCTCGGACAATAGTCCGTCATACACGAAACATCACTTAGATCCGTCATAAAGTTTTGGCAACCGAGCCTACCAGACATAGTCCATCATACATCATTGGACACCTTAGGTCTAGACACACTTACCCCTTTATTGTACCTGAAATGTTAGGTCATACAAATATAAACTATATCATAAACTACATAAACTAGATCATAATACTAAACTACCTAATTTTCCTTACCAAAAACTGGAATATTAGAGACAAGAGCGGGATTGAAACTCCTAAAACCAAACATAAAGAAACCATAAGTTTCTTAAAGAAAATAAGATGAAGAGACGATCTAAACCATCGAGATAAGAACTTACCGAAAACCTTATGTTTCAAAGGAATTGACACCTAACCAAAAGTCACTATCACAAGTTAGGATTTGAAGAAAAATGAAAGAATAATAGAAACTATAGTAAACTAAACTTGAAGATAATGAATACCTTGGATAGCTTAGAACCTCGATCTATACCTCGAACACCAAAATCACAGAAAAACTTACTTCCCAAGTGTTAATAAAAGCTTTATATTTGAAAGCTTTAACCCCAAAACCCTACTGTTTCTCTCTAGAATAATCTTAGCAGCTTGGAGGCTCTGAACTGTGCTTGAAGATGAAGAAAAATGGCTGAGTATTGGGTCCTATTTATAGAGTTCAAGGAGTGAAACTAACTCCTTTAAAATGAATAAATAAATGATTAAAAATGAATAAATTTTAATTATATGTTCAACAGATGCCCAGAACTCGGTCAAAAACGTTCAGGAACGAGTCAAGGTTGTTGAGGGTGGTTTCTAGTTCAGAATTCTACGAAAATTCAAAAATTGGTCATTGGAGCCGATATATCGCCTAGGGTAAGCGATATATCGCCCCTACCATGATTCTGAGGGTCGTGGTTTCGTTCGTGCGAAGTCGACGTGTTTTCCGTATCAATCATAGGCGATATATCGGCTCTTATAGCTGTGATATATTGGCATACGCTGATATTTCAAACACGTTTTTGCACATTTCAGGATAATTTGAAATTGATTAAAACTACTCTGACTGAGTAAAACGTGATCCTAACAGATAATGGAAGGTTCTAGAGCTTCTAGATGTTTCTTTTAATTAAACTATTCATCAAAAATACTTAAATCCTTAATAAACATGCTTGTGACAAGTGTCACATCCTTATTTAATCTATCTGAACCTTAGGTTATAATAAATAATATTCTTAGGACCAACTATATTCATTAATCAAACCTTATGATAAAATTAATATTTCTAAACCATAGGTTAAACTTATAAAATCCATAACTATTTCTACGAGTTTCGAACTAAATCCCAGCTTTGACCAATATCCACGAAAACTAAAATTCTACAGCTACTACTACTACTACTGCTACTGCCTAGCTAAGTAAAATTGGGGGATGCTACAATCAATCAAAAAAGTATAAGGGGTTCCAGCACTAAGAAGCTGGCCTGTAACTACTGAGGGTGAAGCCCCAGCCTCTGCTTGAGTCAATGCGAACACTCAAGTTGGGGCCGAGCTGTCCGCTTTTCTGGGTTCTTGCTTTAGAGTAATCTTTCTTGAGATGACCCACTGCTCCACATAAAAAGCAGGCCTTTGCCCTACACTCTCCCAAATGACACCTCTTGCACCTAGGGCACTTAGGATAAGTCTTCCACGCCTCACTGCCACCCTAACGACCCATTTCAATAGCACGGGGTCGCCTATCAGGACCTAGAGCTAGGAAGCTGTCAGGAACCTTCCTCTTCTGATCACTGGGGCCTCCACCCCTACCAGAACCCACAAATGGAGGACCTGTCCTCCTAAAATCTCTTTTGGCTGCATTGTCCCGCCAGATCTTGTTCTCTGCGCTCTCAGCTGTGAGCACCTTCTCCACCACCTGTGCATAAGTAGTAACTCCTACCACAGTGGTGATACGAACGTCCTGGGCTAATCTAGGTTGTAGCCCCTGGAGAAACCTCTCCCTTCTGGTCCCATCAGTGGGCACCAGCTCTATGGCAAACTTTTCCAATCTATCAAACTCCAGAGCATACTCAGTCACTGATAAACTTCCCTGAAGTAATCTGATAAATTCTTCAGCTTTAGCAGCCCTAATGGCATCGCTGTAGTACTTCTCATTGAACAGAGTCTGAAACTCTTCCCAACTCAGGGCATTGAAGTTTGTTTCTGGTCTGGGATATAACTTCCCACCAAATTCGAGCATCCTCCCGAAACATATATGTGGCACAGGCCACCCTCTCATTACCAGACACCCTCATAAAGTTAAGGATGGTGGTAATCATGCTCATCCACTGCTCAGCTTTAGTAGGATCTGCACTGCCCTCAAATACTGGAGGTTGTTGTTTCCTAAACTTTTCATAAAGAGGCTCTCATTTGTTTCCAACCTCAAGCAGCTGCTCAACTGCTGGCACTGATACAGGTGGTGCCTCTGGTACACGGGTTCCTACAAGGACCTTATGTTGTCTCAGGAGGCGGATTTCTTCTTCCTGCCTCAATACTCTGGCATGCAAGTCATTAAACACAATACAAGAAAATGGGGTCCTTACCTACCAATTGTAAGTGTAGGTAAAACTAGCCTAATGGTAGGTAATATGGTTTACCTACCAATATTGAATTGGTAGAGATTGGTAGGTAAAAGTTAGTGGGGAAAGAGTCTTTACCTACACTTATTAACACTGGTAGGTAAAAGAATCAGTGGACCCCACTAAGTTATAAATCAATTGATGAGTCATCAGATGACGTGTTTGATGACATGGCATCCTACGTGTATGCTGACATGGTTTTTGTAGTTTTTCGTGTCTGATGATGTGGCATCCTATGTGGCATTCTGCGTGGCATCATATGTGGCATCCTACGTGGTGTCATTTTATTAGCCCACATAGCATTATTTTATTGGTTTGTTACACAATTTATATTTTGTTCAAATTTAATGGTTATGTGTAGGTAAAAGATAATAACAGTTATTTATAAATGTTATATATTAGAAATAAACTAGAAAAAAACCATTCAATAATAAAATGTTTAATGCTAAAATTCTTTATAATGTTCAATACTAAAATAAGTCATAAAGTTATCATTTTAAGGTTACCCCTATCAAAATAAAAAAAAACTTCATAAAGTTCATTCCTTAGTAAATTAATGTAAATAAACTAAGAATCATCTTGTGACTCCCGAACTGAAATAGATGGCGACTCTCTTAAATTTGCATCTGAAGCTTGGTCTGTTGGAGGTGGTGGAGGCGGTGCCATCAAATTGTTATGACGAAGTATATCCACAACTACACTAAGTTGTTCGTTAGTAGCATTAAGGCGGGAAGTTGTATCATTAAGTCGTTCAACTAACTCTTCATAAGTTGGTTGATTACCCACAATATTTTCACAATGTGGGTAAACCAAACTTATGAAACAAAAGCATGTGGTGCTATAACATTCATTTCTACCAGTATATTTGTTATTTCATCTGAAAAAAAGAAAAGTAAATTACACAAATTAACACACTGTCACTGTCACTTTATAAGTTTTACTTCACTTACCCAATTTGTACATAATTCACTTACCCAATTTGTACATAATTGAACATGGAAAATGAAAATATAGAAATGAAAAACAGATATCATATAAAATTCCAGCATGTAAAGTGTAGCAAGAGAAAGATGCCTACCAGTATAATAATCAACATAATAATAGGAAAATATCATTATTAGCAAGAATAGGAAAATAAAATTTGATTACAGGTGCTCAACTACTGGCACTGATACAGGTGGTGCCTCTGGTACACTGGTTCCTACAAGGACCTTATGTTGTCTCAGGAGGTGAATTTCTTCTTCCTGCCTCAATACTGTGGCCTGCAATCATTCTTACAAGTTATACTGTGTTGAAACAATCAATGTGGCCAATTAAGCAGTAATAACTAATCCTCTTGTCGCCTCACGGTCCAAGATCAACAGATAATCACCCATATTCCACAGTTATACAAATATACAAATGGATACATGATCATAACATTTAGGATTTAACATGTATCAGTTGATAATTCACAATGAACAATACTAATAAGCATGTTCTAGCAATATCAGTACTAATAAGCACGTTCTTACTGATGATGCAGTAGTCAAGGCCCAGCCTTATCATAGTATTTCATGTATACAGGTAAAGCATTTATACTTTATTTAAGCAGTTAAATATATAACTACATAAATAGTTACCAAACCATGAGTCGAGCTTGACTTCAGCGACGAGTGTACATGCCCAGCCAGTCTACATGAACCCTAAACCTTGGCACGCTCTGATACCAAGTTGTAACGCCCTGGTTACTCCAAGACCGTTACTGTGAGCCTTGAATCATGCTTAACTCACTAATCGAGTCATTTGGTTATAAACGTGCATCTAGGTGTTATTAATAGGCTAAGGTGAAAAACTTGATCAAAAGGAAATGATATATTTTATTTAAAACATAAAACTATACATGGGCCTATAAAAGCGTTTACAAGTTATTTACAATACAAAATGGTCATTATAGTGTAAAATTACAACCCGCCGACCTAAGCGACAAAAATAGGGTTAACCCCTAGTTCCTCTGAGAAACACCTTGGTCGTGCTGGTCAAGCGGCCGCATATGTACACATCGTCACCTAAGCTCTCCACTCAAGGTTGGGTGAGCTTTTCTTTCCCTTTACCTGCACCACATAGCACCCGTGAGCCAAGGTTCAGCAAGAAAACTCATTACTGCATGTATACAATATCATATGATGATTATGATAATAATACAGAGCTTATAGCCCTAAACAGATGAGTAACTGATGTGTAAGTTACTAACTTAAACCAAATGAGTGACCATGGAGTCACTAGCTTAAACTAGATGAGTGACTAATGAGTGAGTCACTAATGTAAACCAAATGAGTGACCATGGAGTCACTAGCTTAAACCAGGTGAGTGACTGACGAGCGAGTCACTAATGTAAACCAAATGAGTGATCATGGAGTCACTAGCTTAAACCAGATGAGTGACTGACGAGTGAGTCACTAATGTAAACCAAATGAGTGACCATGGAGTCACTAGCTTAAACCAGATGAGTGACTAATGAATGAGTCACTAGTGTGGGTTCCGCACCCTTAGCCATGTGACGACGCAGTCACCTGGGCCTTCTGGCCATGGCTCTAAGTAACTAGCAATTAGACTAGACAAGCGCTTTTGTTTTTCATCGAACTTGGGGTCGGTCAGGCATTAATGTTCATGATGAGTCATTCAATGCTTATGTCAATTAGATCTAATCTTTTCGGCTTGCATTAAACACGCTAATACCATTCTTGACTCATAAGTCAATACCATACGACCAGTGCTCAATACTGCTGTCGAACATGACTAATAAGTCACATCTTTACAGTTAATACTGACACCATTGTCGATTCTAACTAATAAGTCAGTGCCATTCACAAGTAAGCAAGATTTACTAAGCATTTTGATATGCAATCAATGTCCACATTTAAACACTCAACATGCCTCATGAATAACCATGCATGTCACATATGGGGTGCAGTTTTCTTACCTCTGGTTCGAGCAAGAATTAGTAAAAGAACGACCCTTGAGAACGATCAGCCTTTTAGTTCCTTAGCGGTCACCTAGTCATAACCAATTATGGGATTCGATCAATAAAATGAATAATAAAAGGTTCCTGGACCAAGACCTAGCTTCCGGGACGTCAAATCCTACTAAACTGGGTAGTAGGAACAATCCTGAGGCCTAAGGTTTGAATCTCCACGACAAAAGCACATTTCTGGCCAAAATGCCACTAAGGGTCGCGTCTAGCCTTCCCCCATGCTGCGGCCCGCCTCCCCAAACAGAAGCGGCCACCTTCCAGCCATCAACACGCGCCGCGGCCCTACATCCCCATGTTGCGGCCCAATGGCTCTTTAGCACTACCCTTCATCTTCAACAAGCTTGGGCCGCGGCGCTCTAGAACAGAGCTGCGGCCCCACCTGAAATTCAGCCAAAATCTCATGTTTTTCCTCTTCGAACTCATTTCAAAAACCTATTAAAACACTTCCAATACCTCAAAGCAAAGCTCCTAATTATTACCACAACTTATCCACCATATATCCAACAAAACCTAAGCCTTAAACCATTCAAAACTTCATCAAATTCTCATTCTTATGATCAAAAATCAAATCTCAAAACTAACACAAAATAGAGCAATAGGAACCATAAAATTGAACTAAAACCTTACCTTAAACTTGAATTGAATCATCTTCAATGGCTGAACACTAGCCTAAGACCTCAAGCTTCAATCTCCAAGTTTGAATCCCAAAACTTGCTTCAAAATTTCAAAGGAATGAGAAGGAGAATGATGATCGTGAGAAGAAGAAGGGAGTCTTTGTTTTTCTTAAGCTTCCACGGTTTTCTTTGGTTTAAATACAACCTAAGGTCAAATGACCAAAATACCCCCCATGCCTAACTCTCCTCTTAACAGCCCCCAAGGGCAAAGTCGTCATTTCCCGTCTATCTCGTTAATCATAACTAACGCCTTCCAATTCCCATTATTCTCAAATACTAATAAATCATATCCCATTACCCTTTAATTCCCGGTAATGAACTAATCTTCAAATTACCCCGAGACTCACCCCGAGCCCCGAAATCAACCACGTTATGACCAAACTGGTAACTTGTATTAAAGGATCGTCTCATGCCGAAAAGCTCAAACAAATCTACATTATAATGTGGCCTTATTCATAATTCACCAACATGCATGAAAATATACAAATATGCCCTCAACGGGCCAAGCTACCAAAATGCCCTTATAACGAAATGTGAACTCACATGCATGCATTTATCATCGTATAATAATATAATTCACATAAACATGCACATAATCATTTAATGGCATAATAAATCAATTATGGCCCTCCCGGCCTACTATTCTAACCATTAAACCTCATTAGGGATTTTGGGGCATTACAGATAATGTGTCGCCCCTGATATTGTTGCCCCTGAAAGTGGTTTTTCTTGTAGTGAGAACTGCGGCTGGAAGAAATGGGAAGAAGAAGAAGAAGTAGAAATGGGAAAACTGAAGGAAGGGGTGTGATGGACATATATTTGGATATTATTAGCGGCGAGTACCACACATTATTAGCGGCAGACTGCCCGCTGCTAATAATGGGTAATTCTGACCATTTTTTTGTTAGCAACAGGGGTCTGCCACTAATACCAATTCAAATTGGAGCCCGGGAAAATTCTCTCACTTTCCTTCTTCTATATTAGTGTTTTAACGCCCAAACGTGACTTCCACTTAGCGGTAGTTGTAGTATAGATGGACGGTCGATTCCACAAGGAGGTAAAGAAACAAGTTAATCAATAAATAAATGTTAGAGATAAATAATGTGAGGAAAATAGAACAAGTGATATTTTTGTTGTTTTTTAAATTTAAAGATTAGAAATAAAGATAGAATAAAGTGTGATGTAACAATAGGTAACAAGTTTGAAGGATCAAGAGTCACCAATATGCATACTTATTTATTTGGATATTTGATTCACAAAAGTTACACAAATGAGAAGTTCACATCTCAACTATTCATTTGGAAGATTTAACATTGAAGCACAAATATGTTTTACAAAAATGTATTCAAGTGATTATTATTCTTTACCATGGAAAGATGAGATAAATCTTATGAGAAATCTAAAAAGGACATTATACCATTGGCAATAATGCAATAAAAGATTAGACATAAAACCTAACACAAATATTACTTTTACTATTTATAAAATACATAGAAAGAGCATGACTAATTTTATATATATTTTAGCAAAAGTACATATATATGAGTGAGATGGAGAAAATGATAAAGATATTATCTATATTATTTTCACTAATTTGATAATACATAGAAAGTGCATGACAAAATCTATATACTATTAGTAAACATAAATATAGATAATAAGATGAAGAAGTAGAGATGAAAGAAAATAAATCACTAAAATATATAAACTTTAAGCACATGGTGAATCAAAAATACCAAACAAAGTCATAGTGCATATAGGATCATCCTAACCTTCCTAAGAAGGTTAGCCTATTATGCTAGACATTCTCATGAAATTCTAGAGAGAAAATATGAGAAATGAGACTAAAATTTGGTAGAGTTTTGCTACCTAAAAATTACATACAAAATGTAAAGAGAGTGTCCCTATTTATAGATGGAGAAAATGACTAAAAAGAAATTAAACAACAATTTGGGGTTTACAAAATAAATCTGAAATATTAATAATAAAATATGATTTTAAAAAAATCAAATATTATTATTAATATTATCCTAGCTATTTTGGTGTATGGTCATTTTGCTCTTTTTCTAAAATACCAAAAAAGATGAGCTTTAAAGCTCAAAATGGTAATTTGCAAGGCCCAAAGTGCATCAAAAGTTGAGCTAGAAAGTGGCTGGTGCAACTGGTCCATTGACCCTCCCCCAGCCAATGGGAGTGCGCCACGTAGGCGCTGGCTGGGAGGAGCTTCATATATGCTTCAGCTAAATTGGGCCTTGCTTGGTCTGTTGGGGCGTTGAAAGGAGCAAGGCTGTTGAGGAGGTCTGGCTTTGGCGTTGGGGAAGCTTCAGCATATTAAGGAGGCTGGCTTGCTGGGGACAGGTGGCGCAAGGAGATGAGAGGCAGGTGGCAGGTGGCAAGCGTTAGCGGCTCGGCAGCTCAGTGGCTCGGCTCGGGTGGGAAGGAAATGGGCCTGGGCTGGCTGGGCCGAATTCTGGCCTATTTTTCGGCTTCAAAAATGCCATTTTTCAATTGATTTTTAGATTCATCTCTTTATTTCTTCTTTCATTTTATTTATGCCAAAATGCAACTTTAATTTCTACAAAATAACAATAAATTAAATTATAATCAAATATTTTCATTCATAAAATATATCATATTAATTAAATGAAAATAATAATCAAAACTTAATATATTTTGACATTTAAGATCAATAAAGTTGCACTTTTTACCTCTAATCAATTAGCGGCGGAGGTTCCGCTGCTAATGTTTTTTTTTAAATAAAAAATTTATTAGCGGCGGACTCCTGTGTCAGCCGCTAATATCCCTCTTATTAGAGGCGGATTCAGGTCTGCCTCTAATGGGTCCACTCCTAATATTAACATTTCTTGTAGTGTAATACATCATAATTGAAAATAAGAGATCACAATTAACTACATTTTCTATGGTAATTATGAATATTTACTTTTGCCAAATATAAGATAATATTATCAAATAGTGACAATTATGGCGACAGAGAGTCATGAAATTATGACTCATTTTCCTCAATTTAAGACAATTATTAATGGATCGTTAATTATTTTGGTTGAAGATGTCAAGCGATAGAAGTTGGATGAGTGATAGGAATCGATAGTCACCGGAGTATTGAAATTAGGTATTTTAATTTAAATAAATAAAATTAACTTATTTCAATTATAAAATAGAATAAACCTTCCAAGTAGAGCAGTTCTTGGCAATATTCCTCATGTGAGTGGGCTCTCTTTGAGCAAATCCTTTTTGGGCACTTCGAGAAACTTTGTGTGGAGCAGCACACACATAATCTCACTAATTCTGACTTGTTCTGCTAATCATCACTGATCATAATTTAAGACAATCAAGGTTGTCCGTGCATTTTGCTCAAAAATCGGGTGTATCATGAATGATATTTAAATTGCTCAGCGTATGCTTCCAGCTTTTATGTGTTTTCTTTAATAAATTAACTTATGTATATTTTGTTACGAGACACGCGAATTCTGTGTTTGGTAAAATTTTTATTTTTAAATTTTTTAAACACAAAAATAAAAATATTTTTAAAAAATTTATGGATCGATTCATCAAGAATAGATTTCATCGTCTCTATATTGATTCATAAAGTATTACTAATGAGACAATGCAAGGGATCGTAGAGGATAGAGAAAACAAACTTTTAGCTACCAAGATTTTTGCTACCAAATATTTTTTAGTACTTATAATTAGAACATATATATTTTTACATTTTGTACTTAATTATAATTTGTTTTCACGAATTACTTTTAAATATGTAGGACATATATTTTGGGAAACGAGTGTTATTTTGTTTGGAAATCGGTTATTTTCGTTTATATATATAAAATAAAAATTTTGTATGTGTAAATATGACAAACAAAACATTAAAAAAGTTGAATATAAATATATATAATTAGAATATTTATACATGAACATGAAATAGAATTTGTACACGAATACTATATAAAAAAAAGAAGCGTCATGTGTTTGTTTGGTTAGTACTCCAAATCAAATTGACTGTTTCATCTGAATAAATATGTATTTATAAATATTTATATGCATATATCTCTTTTATATAATAAGTGTGTAGATAACGAAAATTCTTGATTTTAACGGTTTTTTATATTTTAATGTTAATTTTAACAGAATATTTTTATATTTAACAGTAGTTTGTAAATACTTAAACTTAAAAAAAATTAAAATAGCATAATTTTTAGATATTTTACGATGATAATTATATAAAAATAATAAATAATTAAACAAATTAAAATATGATATTTTACCATAATAATTATTTAAAAATAATAAAATCATACTTTTTATAACTTAAATAAAATTTAATTAAACTTAAACTCACTTAATAATATCATATTAAACATATAATATAATTTATTGTAAATTAGCAACAAATTACTTTTTTTTTTAAAACTAGCAAGAAACTTAAATTTAAAATCCACATATAATGTCTAAAATTACATTAAACATATAATATATAATCTCTTGTTGTTACTCCTATATTCAAAAATTAGAATAAACATAAACTTGAATAAAAATAAATAAATTATTTAATTAAAATAGGATATTTATTTCAAAATTTATATGACATTAATATAAATTTAATAAAAATAATTAATAACTTTATAAATAAAATTAAGCAAAATGTATACTGTAGTATATATATATTAAAAGTAACCTATTATTGGTTACTGAATTATTAATTATTGCATACATTTCAAACATCACACACTCTTCGTCAACTACAATATATAGGATATCACATACAGCTACAATCACCAAATTAAAATAGAATACATGTGGAAAATATAACAGAGTCAGACGACAATATAATTGCTGTCTCAACATCTTGACAGGAAAATGTGATAAGTACATATTGTCGCATACATTGGCAATCCTTATGTTCATTAACATCTTAAGCAGACTCTTCCCTTACCCTGCTTTCACTTTCCTGCATTGTCATGGAAACTGTTCCGGCGCCGGTATTATTATTTCTGGCAGCTTGCTCGGCGCCGCCATCTTCACCAGAAATCTCCTCCAGAGACCGTCCTTTGGTCTCTACAAGTAAGAAAGTGAAGAGAAAGCCCAAAATGTTGGTTGCGGCCAAAATGAACATGGCTTTTTTAATTTTCCTCGGGGTACCATCCAAAGTGTAGTTCTGAACCCCAAATGCGCCAATAATCGCACCGGCCTTACCGGAGGCTGCGCTGATAGCGTGGCACGTGGACCTCACACGTGTCGGAAACAGCTCGGCCGGCAACACGAACGTTGTGCTGTTGGGACCGAAGTTGGCGAAGAAGAAGGTCAAACCATAGAGTACTGCAAACAGAGATCCGTGAGTTTTAAGATAGTCGTACTTGATACCTATGATCAACATGAATACGGCCATCATGAAGAAACCCATAAGTTGGATTTTGAAACGACCAAGTTTTTCGATTAAGAAGACGGTGACCCAGTATCCGGGAAAGGTTCCACACAAGGCGATTACGAACATGGCACGAGCTGTTTCGAAGACTTCTCTAAGAGCGTTGACTTCGACGTCTTTTTTGACCAGATTTATGGCTGGGAAAATGTCTTTCTGGGTTAGGTTTTGGCTGTAGAAAGCTATGTCTAATAAGAACCAAGTGGTGGAAGTCCCCACCAGATGAAGCCCATGACGACGTAAGAACTCCATAGACAGTAAAGAGTAGCTATTCGCAGCCTTGTACTGAGCCAACTTATCTTGTTCTTCATGTATCTCTATCTCCAAAACACGTCCCATGTCAGCTGCGGCTTGCTTGGCGTTCCCTTCGATCATCGCCGTGTATCGACCTGTTTCGGGCATCTTCATACGCCAGTAGTAAGTCAAGATCGCCGGTAAAGCTCCGATCATTAATACCATTCGCCACAAGTAATCAGCGTTCGGTTGAGTTGAAAAAACTGGAGAGAACAACTTATCCTTGTTGAACGGAGGAGCCGCATTGCTGAGGAGAAAAATATGGGAAAGAATCATGGAAACTAGCCCCGCAAAGATGATCCCCACGCCTTGCATGGCGAACACGGCAGCGATGAAGGCACCACGGGTCTTTTTGTTGGCGTACTCCGACATGATGGTGGCGGAGAGCGGGTAGTCACCTCCTATACCGAACCCTAGCCAAAACCTAAAGAAACATAGGGTTCCCATGACGGCGTGTGGGCTGGCGCCAAAAGAAAGGCCGGAGCAAATTGCGCAAATGACCATCATGATGAGGGTGATTCCGTAAACTTTCTTGCGGCCTAGTTTATCGCCGAGCCAACCGAAGAAGAGTTGGCCGGCGAGGGTTCCGACCAGAGCTACTCCAGTCACGGAGTTATTAACTCTAGGGGGGAGCTTTCCGGGCTTTAATGATACGGGGTCGAAATAGTAAAGACGGCCCAGGAGTTTTGAGACGGCTGAGATGCAGAAGAGGTCGTATGCGTCGGTAAAGAATCCCATTCCGGCGATCACTATGGCTGTGACGTGGTACCATTGTGTCCGGGCGTTGTCTAGGGCATCAAGGACCGCTATGGCCATCTTTTCTTGCTTGTGGCTATACTGAGATGATTACTGGTACATATTTCGTGTAGTTTATAATGAACGCCGTATAAATACATGTGTATATGAAGTAACGAAACCATTCGTTGTATACTAATCTACAAAACTAGAGACGTTAATAACTAGGTTTGATTACTACAAGAAAAACATAGGAATATATAAGGATATTCCTAGCTTCAATATATACATAGATATATATATATAATTAGCCTAGTAAATGTAGAGGATATACTGATTGAGGAGGAGCATGAGGAGATATCTATATATATATATATATATAGTATATTAGTACAACGCCATGCATGGGCTATTTCATTAATTAATTAAGCTTTATGATTAAGAATAATGATAAAGGCTGGCAATAGTTTTGGAAAATTATTGTTAACTAGAGTACAGCATAAGACAATAAAGTCCTCATTTGCTTGATTAATTACGTTTATTTAATATAATAATTCATTTTTCTATTATTGTAAACAAAACTGAGATCTTAGGTAATTGCGTCAAGAGCTGGTTAGCTAGGTAGCCCATGCAATACATATTGTTGTCTCCCAAAATTCCATAAATGTATATGTATATATTATTAGCTGAAGTAATTAAAACCTCCTAGTATAGTTTTGGGTCAAAAGTGAATAACGATTTGTAACTTTAGGTCCAGGTTAATAATCAACATTTATTCTTGTTTGGCGTTCTAGAAAAAAACAAAAGAAAAAAAAATATTGTTGGCATAATCAAATTATTAATTGACCTTTTATCAAACATAACAGCTCCAGTTTGTGTTATTCGTTTGGATCTTATAGACTTGTTTATTACCGTATAGATTCTATAAAAGCAATTGCGTCTCAAATTGAGAGTGTGTAGCATTACTCGAAATAAAAATATTACATATT
Organism: Humulus lupulus; assembly: GCF_963169125.1. Taxonomy (NCBI): domain Eukaryota; kingdom Viridiplantae; phylum Streptophyta; class Magnoliopsida; order Rosales; family Cannabaceae; genus Humulus; species Humulus lupulus. The sequence goes on along the minus strand of NC_084797.1, from coordinate 20,583,806 downwards.
TTTACAAATTGTTACAAATAAATAAATTTATATTGAAGTAAGGTATAATTATAAGGGTGCTTCTCTATTGATTCTCTTCACATATTTCTAACAAAACCACACAAATAAAAAAAATTGAAATTTTATTTTCACACCCTTATTAATATAATCTTGTTCTGGTTATGTGGTGATAGCAATGCCAGCTACTCATTATATTTTGGTTTTTGTCACCAATAATGTGTTGCATACAGGTGCCTTTGTCGGTGAGGTGCTTTCATCAACTCCAGCTTCAGATTTTTCATTTTCTTCTCGCACTGAACCACACCATCATCTCATCTTACTGAACTATCATCAGCTCGAGGTATTTTCACTATTTTGAAGCATTCAAATTTCAATGTTGCAAAATATCACTACAAGAAAAACAATTATTAGAGGCAACAATATCAAGGTGACTCCATATCGCCCCTAATATTGAGATTGTTATTAGAGGCCACATGTTGTTAGTCACCCCTCATATGAGACATCGTCATCATTGATAGTTGAAGAATTTTAAGAAAAATTCAAAAAGAAAATATACGCAATTTTCTTTTGGGGAAAAATTGATAAAATTGTGCGTTTTAATATTAGGGGCGACAATTACACGTGTCGCCCCTGAAAATGTAACATAACAAAACCCTACCAACTCCCTCATTTTCTTCTCTCTGCGCCGACACTCACACACCCTCACAAATTAGAAGCTCCCTCTCTCATTCTCCTTACCCGAAGCCCCTCTCTCTCATTCTCCTTACCCTTCCCCTCCCTCTTTCTCTATCTCCCTCACCACGCCGCCCCACCATGCCACGACGGGAGGAGCTCCACCACCCGACGACGTCACACCTCCGCACCTGCTGACGACAGTACGACTCCACGCCGAGAGGACCACCACGCCAAGAGCACCACCACCCGGCCTGTGTAAGTTTTTTTTTAACTGATTATATATATATAATGTATAGTTTTTATATATATATATTATGCATAGTTTATATATATTTAGTTTTTTTTGTTTATATATGTATATGTATATATTTATATTAATTTTTATTTATATTTATATGTATATGATTATATGTGTAGTTTATATGTACATATTTATATATATATATATATTTAGTTATTTTAGATAGATATATGTATTATTGTGTGTGTGTTTATGTTATATGTTTATGTTTAATTTTTTTGTTTATATATGTATATATGTGTCACGACCCGAGCCCTAGGCCGTGGCAGATTTGTAATATCCATAACTTGGGTGGTCAAAGGTCAAACTTTGACCCTCGGTGGAAAATAGTCTTTATAAATGATCATTTAATTTATATTAAATATTACTATAATTATAAGTCGAAACAATGGAATAACTCCTATAATTATATATGAAAATATTACGGATAAAAGTAGGATCATTTATCTTAATACATAGAATAATAATATCCCCACAGTTATGTAGTCACCAAACAGTTAAATTTAATAAGTCATAAAATATCCAAAATAATACTTAGCATCCACCATTCCTCATTCCTAACTAAGACATAGCTAATTTAGATGTACAGACCGATAGGTTCCAAATTAAATACATACAATGTTCAAAAGATAGGATTGTGGCTCTAAACACCTTGGCTTCAGCAACAATTCATACTTTTCCACGTTCGCTTCACTAGGCTCCTGGAATGGGAGAGATAGGGGTGAGCTTATAAAGCCCAGTAGGAAAGCAACTAACAACATCGGACTCAAAAGTTCAATAAAAACCCCTGCTTGGTTAGCTTTTTAAAACAAAACACACATCATCATGTATAAACCAAAATAGAGAGACCACAAATAATCATAAAAGCATAGCTACAAGTGCACATCACACCGTCCACTACATCCCTAGTTCCCGTTACCCACCATAGAAAATCCGACATCCTAAATCGGGTAGCCGGACCTGATAACCACCACAAGGGGGAGGCTCAGAACACTTCCTGTATACAGATACTAGGTCTTTACACCTACAGGTGAGTGGACACCTGATCTACCTATGATGACACAGAGACTAGGTCGTGAAACAACAACGTGCACCAATCATGACCACTATGGCTCTCATCAGTATAACCAAATGCAGGTAAACATTAAAAGAAACAAACATATTCCCTTTACATTTTAGAAAATTGGGCAGTATAACAGCTACATTTGAATAAACCCAAAAATCATAACCTGCATAAATAAGTGAACAAAAATATATATTTGGCACTCGGTGCCCTCAGAACAGATCAGAAAACATGCAGGTTAAGTTTTCAATTTTTCAAACATTTTATAAATATCAAAATTGGAATATGTTGAATGCAATTTAATACGAGTAAAATAAGTCCAATAGTCTAGTTGAGTCCCTACCTCTTTAGAATTTAATCCGAGCCCAAAGCAACGCTCCTAAGCTTATCGATGATCTTAGAATGATTTAGTCTGATTTTAATATCACGCTTTTCCTACGTGCACCAAATGAGCAAACGATTATCATCATAGCATTCAATATTCAAAATCGTGTCCAATGACATATAATATGATCATATTTAAAATTTCAAGTTCTGGAACCTCACCCAAGCGGTGCACTATAGCGGTTGGTGGCAGTACCGGAAACGTCAACGAATATATGCATAGCATATATCAAAACGATCCTCTCGATGAGTACATCACGAAAGTACAGCTCCTTCGCCCAAATGACCTCCGGTGTCGCCGGAGAAAAATGGCGAGTTGACCGGGATGACTTAGTGGGCGACGATCCTTTCACGATGCTGATTCCAATGGTACCACCCATTCGCCGAACGGTGGTCGGAGTTCGCCGGAAAGTCACCTCAAAGTTTCGACGGCGAAACTTCGGAGTGGCCGTACAGGCGCGTCCTTGCTCCGATGGTCACCAAACTTTGGGGTTTCCGTCATCGCCGGTCAGGGAAGCTGCAGCTCCAGCGCGTGTCAGAAATGGAGCTCCGACGGTGGCTGCTCTGAAGCTTGCCGTGGCTGGTTTGGAGAGAAAACAAAGGAAGGAAAAGAAAAAGAAAAAAAAAGAGAGAAGAAGAAGAAAGAGAAAGGTCCGGGAGGGAGGGAGAAGAAAAGGAAAACAATCAAATATATGATTTTAAATTTTTTTTTTTTTTTCCTCCTATAATTGACTTTTCAACCTGAAAAAGTCTTGGGTTTTACAATATGTGTGTGGCAAGAATATATATATATATTTATATGTATATATAATTTTATTTATATAAATATATATCATATGTGCCGAGTGTATATATACAAATTTATATATTTTTTAGTTTTTTATTTATTTAAATTTTTATTTATAACAATGTATATTATGTTTGTGTAGAAATTGAAGGAGTGTCTCTTGGAAACTTGGTGACTAGGGTATTTCTAATTTTGTGGCATCAATGTATTTATTTTTTTGATTATGTTATTTTAATTAATATGTGAATGTGTGTAGAAAGCGAGATGTGTTTATTGATATTTATATGTGTGTGTAGAATAACATACTGTGAATGTGTGAATAAAATTGTAAGAAGTGTTAGTGTTTGAATTTAATTAATAATATGTACATTGTGAATGTTCTGAGAATTTTCTGAGTGATATTTGCAAGGTTTTAAATTTTTAGGATAGGTAAGAATATAGCTGTTCTGCCGCCAAATTTTAGTAGTGTTAGGATAAATCATTATAAAATTAATTCATAATAAATAATTATTTAATTTTGAGTTTATCATTATTAATTAATTAAATTGAGAAATATATTTAGAATTAAATTAAAATATAAAAAATATAAAATTCTGGATAAATAATACTTAATTAAAATTAAATTAAATTTGGTGATATTAAAAATATTTAATTTGATACTCATATTTATATTTAATTATTAATATAACAAAAATTAATATAAACTTAACATGTAATAAATAATTTTTTTAAATAATTAAAAAATGATTATTCATAAATTTAACATTAATTTGAAAGAAGAAAAAATAAGTTTGACAATTATAAAAATAACTAATTATGAAAAATCTTGACAAATTTGAAAACCAAGAATGGAAATAATTACTTATAATTAATTTCAATTATATTTAATTAAATAGTAATTAAAATAAAAATTAATAACAATAATAAACTATAATAACATTCTTAATAAGTGCATTTTTAGTTTTTAAAGAACATTTAACCTTAAAAATTATAAAATAAGACCTTTTAAACAATCATATATAGGATAGGATGGTTATTATCACATAGTGATAATTGTTATTATTTAAATAACAAAAAGTCATAGACATAAATCTAGTGGCTGCCTTGGGATGGTAATCTGAGTCATTGTATTCATCTAGTATTACTCATTTTTCAAGATATTTATTCAAATATATTGAAAAAGTGGGTAGTACTAACACTACTACAAAAACACATTTTTAGGACACTCACCTAAATGCGAGTCCTAAAAAAGCCTCCTGGACTTTTTAGGACTCACATTGCGAGTCCTTAAAGAATTTGTTCGCGAGTCCTAAAAACTATGTGTGTCCTAAATGTTTGAGTTTTTTTTTTAAACAAACAGTTCCTGGACTTTTTAGGACTTACATTGCGAGTCCTAAAAACTTATGTGTATCCTAAAAGTTTAAATTTTAAAAAAAATCAAATTCCCTCCAATTTTCCTTAAAAACTATTTTTAGGACTCGCAATGAGTTTCCTAAAAAAATATGTGGGTCCTAAAATACCTTAATAGAAAATTTAAGTGTAATATTAGTGGTGACTTTTAAGGGCTCACTTTGGGTGTCCTAAAAACTTTTAAGTAAAAAATGATAAATAAATGAATAAATTAAAGCTTTATTTTAATAACTAAATTAAAAAAAAAAAACAGATTTCTTTTATTTTTATTTTTTAAAAAAAGAAAAGAAAATTTTATTTTATTTATTTAGGGTTATACCCGAATATTGTATTTAAAAAAAATCTGACCTAATAAACTAAATCCTAACCCTAAAAGTTCCAGCCTCCCTCCTAACCCTCTTCTCCCCTGCCGACCATGCATCTCCTTGTCTCCCTCCCAAACCTCTTCTCCCCTGCCGACCCATGCATCTCCTTGTCTCTCTTAGCCTTTCCAAGACCAAGCACATGGCCGCACATGGACGCCGTCGATGAGATCCGTAGCTTGCTCAAGCAGATGAGGCGGTGGCTCGCGGTGGGGCTCGCTGCAACGGTGGCTCGCAGAGGGGCTCGCTGCAATGCCATCGACGAGATCCGTGGCCTACTCAAGTAGATGAGGCGGTGGCTCGCGGTGGGGCTCGCTGCAACGGTGGCTCGCAGAGGGGCTCGCTGCAACGCTGGCTCACAGAGGCGGTGGCTCGCAGGCGGGTCTTCATTTTCAGGTGGTGGCTGGCAGGTTGTGTTTGTTTGGATTTTCAGGTGTTGTATTTGTTTTGATCTTTATGTCAATGGAAAAGTTTTGTTTGGATCTTTATGTCAATGGAAAATTTTCAGATATGTTATTCAGGTTGATTGTATATAATCATATAATATTATTGGTGTAGATTAATGTTTGCATATGCTTGTAGTTATCTCAACAATGTTTGCTTTGATTTTGTTTTTGTGTATCTTTAATATATTCATTCAACTAATCATAGTAATATTTCTAATATTTTATATAATTTATTTATTTTAAATATATAAGTATATATTTATTATTCATTCAGCAATAATGGGATTTAAAAAAAAATTGGGCATTTTACCCAAATATTGATTTATAAAATAAAATTATAATTAATTAAAAGGTACTCAAAGAAATTTTTTAGGGCACACATTGCGAGTCCTAAAAAGCATTTTTTGTAGTAGTAAAAACTTTGCGAGTCCTAAAAAACCTCAGTTTTTAAGGCTTTCAAATAGAGGACTCGCACCCCGCGAGTCCTAAAAAAGTCCTAAAAATCCTTTTTTGTAGTAGTGTAAATGTCTGCTTACTATCTCCAAGGGAACCACTTGGTCGGAAAAGAGTAGGTTGGAGTTCAGAATAATTAAGATAATTAAATAATAAAATATTAATTTAGTAATTAATAAGATAATTAAAAAATTATCAATTAATTTAATAATTACATTATTAATTAATTAAATAATAATAACAAAAAGTCATAGACATACATCTAGTGGATGCCTTGGGGATAGTAATCTGAGTCATTGTATTCATCTAGTATTACCCATTTTTTCAAGATATTTATTCAAATATCTTGAAAAAATGGGTAGTACTAGATGTTTGCTTACTATCTCTAAGGGATCCACTAGGTCGGAATAGGGTAGGTTGGAGTTCGGAATAAAAAATTTACGACGAAATATGTGTAGAAAAATGTATAATATATTGTCAATGTTCTGGGAATTTTCTTAATGTCATTTGCATACTTTTAAATTTTTGGGATAGCTTAGAATGTAGATGTTATGCTACCGAAATTTGGGTAGAGTTAGGGGACTAAATAAATGATATAATTTAATATTAAAAAATTTAATAATTTAAAAATAAATCATTAATTAATTAAGATGAAAAAGTAAGTTTGATGGTTAAAAAAACTAATAAAGAAAATAAAAAACAAACAATAAAACAAATTATTATTGGTTAAATTAATTAAATAATAATTAAAATTAGAATTATTAATAATTTTAAACAATATAAAATAAGAGATTATAGAACATCATAATTTTATATGGTATCATAAGATTTTATAAAACATTATGAAACAACTAGTGTTTAAATACTCTTAAATATGCTTCTTCGAATTATTCAGGACGATATTGATAGTTTGGATTTGTTGTGTACTTATAATTTGATCTATTACTCATTTTATTGTTTCGTTAGTAGATATTTCAGTATGTGTCTCCTTAATTGTTATCGTAAGTGGGCAGACTTAATTTTAGTCTGCGTACTTATGAGAACCATAGGGAGGTGCTGCCGAAATTTTTACATAAACGAAATAATGTTAAAAGTGTAGATTAAATTATATGTATACTACAAATCTGAATGGGATAGGTTATTTACTCTATTAGAAGTGGAGTGAAAAAAGTGGATTAGGGCACACACACATAGTCAATAATGTTTAATTGCTGTTTATTCTTTTATCGTAGATGCTAATCGATAAGAGTTGGACGACATTAAGGAATCGTAACTGTGATGCTTATTGGAACGGTCTCCAAGCCTTCTTGAAAATGGAAAAAGAACACATAGATTACGACATGGGAATTTTGTGTCCGTGCGTGAGGTGTCTTAATGTTAAACTACAAACTATAGATATAGTGGAGGCTCATGTCTTTAACAAGGGTTTTCAACATAATTATCAACAGTGGGTTTACCACAGTGAGGTGGAAGCTAGTGTGGCCAATGAGGTGGTTGAGGAGAATGAAGATGTAGAAGAGATGGTTGACGCCGTTGACGATTTCATCTTACCAACAAATGCAGATGAAGCAGTTGGTGTGTCTGGCATTCGAATGAGACAGTATTATGACAAGTTGTTCGACGAGATCGAGGCTGAGTTGTATCCGGGTTGTGATTGGATATCATCATTAAACTTTTTGGCAAAGTTGATGCATTTGAAAGTTAGGGGGAAGTGGTGAAGTTACTAAAGTTTGCATTTTCAAAGGATAATAAAATTCCTCCAACACACTACGAGGCCAAAAAGAAGCTCAGTAAGTTAGGGTTGGGATATCAATCAATACATGTATGTAAATATGATTGTTGCTTATTTTATAATGAGCATGCAAGCAAAGATTCATGTCCTACGTGTGGGAGTATTCGATGGGTCAATGAAAAGAAGAAGGAGAAAAAGATTCCACATAAGGTGATGTGTTACTTTCTGTTGACTCCCAGATTAAAGCTAATGTACAATCCAAGACATATAGCTAATGACATGTTATGGAATCATACTGAGAGATCAAAAGAAGATGGGGTGATCAAGGCTCGGGCTACCTCGTCCCATTTATCGCGCCCCTCATCCCAGGCCCGGGACACCATTTTCATCCTCTCCTCCAAGATGATTGATTCCCTTTCCCCAAAAAGGGTCGGGTTGATGGGAAGCTCAGGAGCATCCGAGAGATTCGGCGTAACAATAAGACTTTCGCCAGAGGAATGTTCCTCGGTCACAGGGAAATCCTTTGTCTTGGCTTTCTTGGCCCGCTCTGCAGACTCTGCGGCAGCAGAGTCCGTCTTCCTTTTATTCGTCCCACCTCCTTCTGAGGCTCCTGCTCCAAGTTAATGATTTGGAGAGGAGCAGAGCAAGACAGATGCTGCTCAACAAGCGTCGTCGGGGCTGAGGTTGCAATTTGAACTCCCTCAGAATCCCCCAGGTTCGGTTCTGAGTCCCCGAGTATCATATCAATGATCTTCTTCTTGGCCAGGCTCCTGGCGGCTTTCTTTGGCGAGGCCTTGGCCGTAGCAGCCCTCGCCTCAATCATTTCCTTCATCTTGGACACGAGATTAGACATGTTCAGTTCACCCGATAAAGGAATAAAAATGGATTAATAACTTAACAAAACGGGAATGACAAACAAATACAAAGGAATAATGCAAGTCTAAGTCCTCCGCGACAGACCCTTATCTACGGAATCAGCCTGACTTAACTCTCTTAGGGCAAAAGCATGAATTTGATCTCCCATGTCATCCGGGTCCAAAAACCTACCATACTAAAGGAACTAGGACGAATGAATGAGGGTCGGCGTGTCCACGGAAATGGGGCAAGGAAGCCCCACGTTGCTAACAATCCCGGTATCGTTGCCTAATTCTAACAAGGCGCCCATCATATGAGGACTGTAAGTTAAAATCAAAGGCGTTTTACCTTGCCCCGAGATGTTGGCCCCGGGAGCTCCAGCGTTGGGCTGCCTCCCCTCGAGTAAGGCATCCAGCTCCTCAGACTCGATCCGCTCTGCACGGTGCACCTACTCCGTTTTCAGTCTCTCTGCGTCTGCCTTGACCACGACCTCCACCACCTCGATGTGAATGAGGGCCAACTCCTCTCTCAGAGTAGGGTCCCTCTCACATTGCAGTCCTCGGAGGCTAGGGGCATCTATCGATTGATGCCCGACAATCAACCTAACCAATCGAAGGTTCTCTATAGTCACGAACCCCCCCTTCCCCCCCCCCCCTATGTAACACCCCAATTTGCTAATAAGGTTTAGGACCTTGATTAGCGTGCCTGGAGGGCAATAAGTGAATTAACATGTTAATATATGAATTTAAATGAATATGTGATTAGAATGCATGTTTAGGTGGAATAAATATGCATGTGGGCCCCGTTTGTATGTTAGGGGTAAAATAGTAATTTTAGCCTGATGAGGGCATAAATGTGATAATTGTATTATATGTTTAGTATCACGTGTGAGTGGTGATGTTATTGTGATGCACGTGCCAAGATGGTCCTAGGGAGATAATTAGTATAAAAGTCACAACGGGATTAAATACCCGGCTCAGGAGGAGCCTAGGGGTATTTTGAGAATTTTATACTTTGAGTTTGTGAGCTAATGGTTAGTGGTGATTGAGTAACTTGAGTGACCATTAGTAACCATTAAGAGTAACATATTTTAGATGAGAAAGATGGTACATTTGTAGGAAAGGTGAAAAGGCAAAAGTGCCCTTGAGGTTTAGTTAGGAAAGAAATTATTTGGATGGGTAAAATAGTCTTTTGGCAGGGGTTTAGATACCTTCAGCTGAGGGAAAAGGTGATTCACATTTTATACTTAGCCATATTTTGATCTTGTTGAAATTGGAAGAAAACCTAGAGGAGAAAAGGGAAAAAACTAAGGGCAAGAAGGAAGGGAAGAAGGGAAAATCTCTTGGGATCAAGAAAGGGATTAAAGCTAGGAAACTTAGAGGAGTATTCAGCATATTGAGGTAAGGAAATTCTGTGCATATGTTGTAAAATTCAGTTAAGAATATCATGGAATTGAGAATTGAGTTGTGTGTTTTGCTTGGTGAATTCTTGGGATGAATTGAGGATAGGTTCAGCTTGAGTTTGCGATTAAGCTTGGAATTTGATTGGGAAAGCAGCTCAAGGTTGAATTCTTGATTGAGGTAAGAGTTTTAAATATCTTTGAATTTTCGTATCTGATGTGGTTTAAGAATTTGGAAGCATGGTTTAAGTTTTTCAAGCTTTGGTTTAAGTTTTTGGCCTACTGGTTTAAGTTTTTGAAGTTTGAAACCAAAGTGTGAATTTTGGGTGTGATTGTGTGTTTGTCCTTGTTGCTGGTGTTTATAGGTTGCTAGATGGTTTATTTGAGGTTTCGAATTGATTTTGGGGTTTAGGTATGTATTTGGGTTGGATTGGAAGTGTTTTGGCTCGGGGAAAATGCAGGGGAAAACCTAGAAATCTGGGTTCGCGAAGGGGCGCCGCGGCCCTGTTCTTTGGTGCCGCGGCGCAAGGCTACATCAGGCAGCAGGGAAGTTTCTGGGCGCCGCGGCCCTCCTTGGTGGGCGCCGTGGCGCTAGGCTATTTTTCTGCGCAGAGAATTTTTGCATTTTAAGGCTTTTGCCCCGGCGGCTCGGGAGATGTTTCCGTTGTATTGTTTTAGGAAATTGGAAGTCCCGAGAGTATGGGATAGGTTCCGGGAAGTGGTTTTGGATTGGTTAGTATTAAAGGGTGTTTTATATGTGTTGTGACTAGGTTTTCGAAGAGGCTCGGGATAGAGGACCGTGCTCGTGACTTTGGTGCATTGTAAAGCTCGGGATACAGGTAAGAAAACTGTAGTACCCGTAGAGCAGGGCATGAGCCCATAGTGTTGTTGCATGGCACGACCCTAGATTGTACTATATGCTAGGACATAACCCTTGATTGAGCTGTTATATGTTTGAATGTTGTTTGAGTTAAGCTATATGTGGTTATAGTTGAATGAACAGCAAAGGAGCCAAGAACGGCAAGGAGCCGGGAACGGCAAAGGGCCGAGAACGGCGAAGGCCGAGAACGGCAGTGGGGCCGAGAGTAACATTTGGCACGCGGAGTGCATACCACCAGGGTGAGACCCCAATGGATACATGGGATATCCTTACGGTGAGGACCGAGATCCCAGGCTTTGGTAATGCTTCTGGGACGGCATGGCCGTATGTGTTTAGTCTGATGGACTATCTGTTTATCTGTGGATTATCTGATATAATGGTTATATAATATGCATATGTAATGTGCAGTGTGAGTTTTCTTGTTGGGCTTCGGCTCATGGGTGCTCTGTGTTGCAGGTAAGAGCAAGGAAAAAGTCAACCAACCATGAGTACGGAGAGCGTGGGGTGGCGCGTACATGTGTTGGCCTGCCCGACTGCTTTGGTTGGGGCATTTTGAGAAATGGCTGTATTAAACTGTGATTTTGATAGTTAGCTATCTGTAAACCTATTTTGAGTTGTAAATATTTTATAAACCTTATTTTGGGATCCCAAACGTTAGACACTTGGAATTTTCAATGAAATAGGATACTTTCAAAGTTTACAGCCTTAACTTTTTGTTTAATCACACTTTTGGTCTTAAAACCTCGTTTAGCGAGTTAATTACACATTTTAAACTCACTTAGTAACGGCTCTAAGGTAGTAGGGCGTTACACCCCACGTCCAGTTCCTTGGCACTCAGGGTGTGGCATAAAAAAATTTACGGTCCAGGATTGACTTGGTGAGCCGGGTTTGGGCGTACAGACCTGTTCACATGAACGTGAGTATCCGATAAACAAAACAAAGGATGAGACGAAGGATGAAGAAGGATAACTTACGCACACGCTGAAAGTCCAGCACCAGAGTAGGGTTCTTCTCTAGAAGGAACCCGGATGTTATGAACCAGTAGTGTTTGACATCCGGGGGATGTTTCCAGGAGCTATACAGAGCCAGACTGACACCACGACTTTTCAATCAATAAAATTCATCCCACGTCTTGTCTTTGGAGTTCAGTTGCGACTCCAACCGATAATAGTACAACACCTCCGCAAGGATGGGTGTCGCGATCTCCTGCGAGGCGCAAAATATACGCCACCCCACCAGCAACTTGTACGCCTGGGGTATGAGCTGGAATGACGCGATCCCCACGAACTTGAGGAATCGCGCGAAATAGTCGTGAAGCGGGAGAATGACTCCCGCACTGATATGGCCTGTGCTCCAGGCCCCGAATGTGCCCACTCCAATGTGAGCCTTCTCGTCTTTCCGAGCCAGCCTGTTGTAGAAGAGCTATGGAGTCAACTCTATCCCAAAGGCTTTTTCCAGCGCGTTCAGCATCCAGTAGTTCTGGAACTCGTTCGCTTCTGCGTCCATTTCCCACGAGTTGCTAGTGGGAAGCTTGTGCCCCTCCAAGACAACAGGGCCCGCATTCACCACATCTCCTACATAGAGGGTGACGCCATGACCCATGATCAAGGACCTGGAGATGACAAAAAAATCAAGAACCAAGCAGTTAGCACCAAAGCCGAAGAAAACTAGTTAAGGTACGAGGATTCTCTTAAAAGTGATTGGAGAGGTCCCCTCCGGACACAGGTCCGGGAACAATTAAGCTCCCAGGAGCGTGATTCGGGAATTAAATGCTAAATATAGGTGCAAAAGGAAACTAATTCACCTAGACGGTTTTGAGACGTCCGGGTTCAATGATTCAGAGCAATCCATCCCACTCCATCAATCAATTTAATATGGTATGGAATGTCACCTTGAAAGTTCCCTACTAGTAATCTTTACCACTACCACTACCTAGAACCACCCTACACAGTGGTTATGGCCCTAACAGCTAATGGTCACAGAAATAATGTGGTAACAAAAATGACGAAAAGAAATAAAGAAATGACCAGAAAACTTACTGAGTAAACATGGATCTAGAATTTGTTGAGGTACAGGCGACGATGCCATCAGAAATTCAGCCTTGAACTTGAAGAGGCGATACAACAGTTCGTCGGCGCTTTCAGATAGGTCGCCCTGGACAAAGTTGTCTTCTTGATAATGAAAGAGAGCTTCGTCAGAAATAGATGGGCATAGAAATGCACTAACCGTCGAAAAAAGTTCATCGGCAACTTCGGACATTCAGGGTTTTAGCTCTCTACTTTTTAGTTTGAAAATTTGGGATCAGTAAAGTGTGGAAGGGAGCCTACTGAGGTATTTATAGGATGAAAAGCTTCTATTCAATCTAACGACCCACAATGAGAGTCCCAAAGCAATCCTCAGCTGACGGTCCCGGACAGCGCAGAGACATTAACTAGCCTAATCAAGCGCTAAATCGTGGATTCGTCAATCCATGATCCACACCTCCCTCATCCAACGGTCCACATCGAAAATCCAAAGACTATCCCCATCCGACAACTTTGGATAACACATAAGCATTAAACATCCTACTCGAGTGCTCGAAGCACCTTTTCGTATAGACGAGATGCTTCAGGAAATGCACTAACACCCATCAGTCACCTAGGACATCAAAGGTTTTTCCCCAGATTATTTGAGCGCAGGTGGCATAGACGTACCATCTACCTGGAGACACGTGTCTAGGACAGTGGGAATTCGAAAGGACAAGGCTTAGCCAGTTGGCCCCCAAGTAAATGAACCTGTGCATAGGCGAATGAACCTGGGTTTTGGTAAATGAACTAGGACTTAGGTAAATGAACTGGGATATAGGTGTTTGATCCGGGATGAAGAAGGCAAGTCTCCACCGCGTGATCACGGATGAAGACTTGGGGGTAAATGTTATCCATATTTTCCACCTTGGACACGTGGCATGGCCAGGTGAGTTACATAGGCTATCGAGAGAGGTCCGGGCCCAACCAGGGCCTAGCGAACAATGAGCAACCGAACCCTATCGGCACGGACCATGCCGAGCCCAATAACTAGTGAGTAGCACGAGCATAGCAAGGGGGCCGAAACTGAGATGTAGGCCCGAACCGCCTTCCTGAGCACACCCAATCCCTATTCTCCGGGATCTAGATTAGGGTGGTGGACAATCTATTCTAGGAGACGGATCCCATCGAGTAGGATCCAGGAAAAGTTTCTAGGTCCATTGCCAATGCTCTGGCCCGCCATCAGGATGTCCGATCTATTATCGTATTGCGATGTCCGCCCTAGTAAATGAACCCGGGTCTTGGTAAATGAACCTGGGCATCGGTAAATGAACCCGGATTAGGTATCCGAGTAGAACAAACTCAGTCCTTCCTACAGCTGACGTGTCCTCGAGAAATCTGGCAACTGGTCTTCCAAACTAACCTGCAGAATGGGGTACAAACGGAACGTACAATGTTCTTAGGAAACGGTACTGCCGCTACTATGACAGATCCTATCCCCGGGATCCCCTTGGTAGTCCACACGGATCAGTTTGTGCCAACGTACAAAGGGCAGCTGTAAGGCTCTACTACCCTTAGGTCGACCCAATGGACTTAGATTAACAACTTATAATCATGTTATACCCTTGTATTATAGCTTCGTTAGCAAGCACTTATAATTATATCCTTATTAGACTCGGATTAGTCCAGCCCAAGTCACATGATTGCTTATAAATAGGGTCATTCGTGAACTGTAGCGAGGATCCCCGATCTTCTCATGTATGCATAAACGCTGCTGAACTTGTAGAAAACCTCCATTGTTAAACTCTCTAAAGTCTAATACTAGTGACTTGTGGACTGATGCTCATTAACGCCCCAATCATGCAAAAACTGTGATCTTGTTCATTTCTTAGCCTTTCTTTCTAGCTCTTATTTCTCAATATATTTATAATTTCTGAAAAACTCGGTAAACAGTACAAAATATGTACGATTTCAAATTACAAGGTACCAGATGAACATTATTGAAAACATAGGGTACCAAGTATGTATTTCGATAAAACAGAAGATACTAAATAAGTATTTACCCTTCATTTATCAAACTTATTAAGAAAAATATGCCATAATAAATTACCACAAGGATAATAATAAATTGCAAAATGAAAAAGTAAAGAATATCAAAATCATTAATACCGCTAAATGCAGATAAAAGAGGCACAAAACAAACCTAAGAAGACATAAGACAAGCCAAATCATGGTATAAAACAAGCCTAAAGAAGGCACAAAATAATTTTTTTTATGACACAAAAGAAACCTAAGAAGGCGAAGACAAGCTGATTCATTGACAAGAAAAAGCCAAATTATGACACAAAACAAGCCTAAGAAAACATAGTAACAAATTAAATAGTTTTTGGAACTAGGAACCATATCAGTTGTTAGTGCTAAATAGTGACAGTGCCATAAATTTTTAACATATTTGAATATTACAAAAAATTTGCTCTCAATTACTCTTACTTCAATAATATAATTTTAAATTTTGTCAAAAAAATATATTATAAATTTAAAAAATAAATGAAAAATAAAATAGTTCATTATTGCAAATAATAAAAAGATAATTATTCATTACATTTAAGGAAATTTTTATACTAGAGAGTAAATTAATAATAAATGTCAGAATATATTCAAGGTTCCCGTTCCTGATTGGTACAGAAAACTCTAGAAAGCCAAGAGGAAAAAGACCATACGTCTTTGCAATTGTACACCACACATCTAGTTAGCTAAATTAGGTGATGTTCAAAAATTACTTCCTAGTGTAAATACAAGAACATATTTAATGCACAATTAATTTATCATCAATTAGTATATCATTAATCATTTAAAAAAGAATAAATAAACATCTTTGCCTCAAAAAAATTTAACATTACCAATTGTACCCTAAAATATAGTTAAAATTTCTCAATGAATTATTGATACTATCAAATTGTACTCCTATTATAATTTGCATAAAATAATTAATATTTTTATCCCCAAATTTTGACAACTATCAAATTATATCACATATTTTAAAAATATTTTTTTCTATTAGTTCTTAAAAAAATTTAAGAAAACAGACTAAAAATTATTTACAATTCCTTTTAAATATATTTAAATTTAAAAATATTTTTTTAAAAGAAAAACTAAATTGTTATAATTAAAAAAATATATATTCCCTTTCTTCTCTATTCTTTTTATTATTTTTTCTAATTACTCTCTATTCTATCATTTTTGGTCCTACAATCATTTTAAAAATTAAATATATATAAAATATTATAAATTTAAAATGTATTAATTTTATAAGAAATATATAAAACTTAATTAATTAAAAATATTGGACAACAATGAAAAAATAGAAAGTAATTAGAAAAATATATTAAAAAAATAAAGAAGAAGAATAGAATATGTTTTTTTTTTCATTTGTAACAATTTAGTTTTTCTTTTAAAAATTATTTTCAAACTCAAATGTATTTAAAAGGAATTTTAAATAATTTTAGTCTTTTTTTAATAATTTTTTAAGAATTAATAGAAAATTAAATTTTTATATTTTTATAATTAAAATGGACATAATTTGGTAGTTGTCGAAATTCGGAGGACAAAAATACTAATTATTTTATGTAAATTATAAAAAAAGTACGATATGATAGAACTAATAGCTTAAGAATTTTTTTTAATTAATAGTATATTTTAGGGTACTAGTAGTATTAAAAGTTCAGCTGTAAAAATTCTATTTATTCTTTAAAAAATAGCTAAAGAAATTTAATTAGCAATGAAAAATAATTTTGAAAACTCATGGCAAAAAAATTCAATTTAAACAAATAAAATAGTTTTTTTCTCTTCTCATAATAAAATTAGGGTTCAATATTTGATCAAGAAAGATCTCCTCCACTAATTTTGCGACGAAATAAATAATTTTATATTCTAAAAAATAACTAGGTTTAACTCTGAAAAATTAACTCCTTTCTCATAGTTGTATACGACAGACAACACACACCCTTTAGCTCTTTCGCTTTCATTACTCTCTTCTTCGTCTTCTCCTTCTTTCTTCCTGGTAAGTTTTTTTTTCCCTGTTTCTTCTTTTCCAAGGAATCGGGAAAGTGTTTTTGTTTAATTATTTATTTGCTGTACAAAAAAAGGAGCTTTTTTTTTTTTTTCCATTGGTGCTCTTTACGGAGAAGAAAAAACCCCTTTTTTTGATCCCATTTTCAGAGAGAGGAAACGAGAAGATGGTCGAACCAGAGGAGACCCATAATAACAATCCATGGATTGCAGCTGAGCAAATCCCTAATGTGGAAATTCATTCTGAATCGACCTTTTTGGAGAGAGATGATGGGGTTGGGTTTTCGGCTACCAAGCTTTCCAACTCCACAAACGTCTCTGATTGGAAACTGGGTATTGCAGAGCGAGTTCTCTCGGCAGCTGGTGCTGCCTTCCTTTCCGCCATTATTGTAAACCCTCTTGATGTTGTCAAGGTATGTGATATGTTCCTTTGTTTATTTAAGTTTCCTGGCAAAACAGAATGAGGGTTCTTTTGTAAACACGTTTTGCTTTTCTGGAAATTTGTTTGAAGTTATGCTTAAGTTGTGGTAGGAATTGATTTGGATTAGTTGACCGTAAAAACCTTCATTTTATTGTACTTGAAATCGTAGACAAGTTTACAAACTCTATATTTTGGGTAGATTATGATCAACTGATGAACTCCTATGTCATATTTTCCAGACAAGGTTGCAAGCTCAGGCAGCTGGGGTTGCTTACTCTCATCCATTAAGTAATATCACAAGTCGAATGGCTTTTTTTGGGCCAAGCATGGTATGAATGTGATTCTCAATGGATTTCTGTTGTGTGCAATCTTATTTTGACCATTTTAGTTGAACTTATTTGAGCTTATAATTTATAGTATGGTTTTTAACTTCTGTTATGCCAGTGCCATGGAGATTACTTATTATGTTACTAGCTTATAGATTCTATGGCTCGTATATGCTCAAGCAATTATGTATGGTTCTCATAGTTGGTGCTCGTGACTTCTTATTTCCTCTGCCGGTATCTTTTCTGTTAACTTTGTTTTATTTTATGGTTCGTAGATGTTTGCAGATTTAAGGTGTTCACCATCATGCGCACATGCGGGTGTCCATGGTACTGTATCAATATGTCCCCCACATTGTTTTCGGTATAAAGGAACACTAGATGTCTTTAACAAAATCATTCGCCAGGTTGGTATTTTCTCTCTGTTCCAACTTTAGTCTTGGTTGGTATTTTCTCTCTCTCTCTCTGTTCCAATTGGCATTGGTCTTATATATTCATGTGAAAAAGGGTTAGCCTGAAAGTTCTAAAATATTTCTGGACTCTAAACTACATTATATATCTTTGGCTCTACTGATTTACGAGGCATTAGATGTTTGCCACCTGAGGCTAGCTCAAGTGGTTGGATGGAGTGTGTGTGGTTCAGGGTCAAGTCCATGACTCCATTTAATTGTATCTTATGAAAGAAAGGAAAGAAATATTGATTTCCATTGTGGTATAGATTGTATGATGTACTTCATGTGGCTTATCGATTAAAAAAACATCCACCCAAAATGTTTGATATGTTTTGGGAAGATGGTCTATCTGTTTTTCATTTCTATTTAGTTTTTACTGGAGTTCTCATTCAGTTTATTTTATTTTTATTGGATTTATATTGCAGGAAGGATTTTCAAGACTTTGGAGAGGCACAAATGCTGGTCTTGCGCTGGCTGTACCAACAGTAAGTTCTATCTTTGCTGTGATTATATGTCCTGGCTGTTAATTACGTTTCTTGTTTTACCTGCCATTGTAAGTGCACATGCTTGTAAGCATTGTGGGATTTATACCAGATTTTTTTATCTTTGGTTAATCAGGTTGGGATCTACCTGCCTTGTTATGACATATTTCGAAATTGGTTAGAGGTACATACTATCCAGAATGCACCAAGCGTGACTCCTTATGTCCCTTTATTTGCTGGATCTTTGGCTCGCTCATTGGCTTGTGCAACTTGCTATCCTATTGAGCTTGCAAGAACACGCATGCAGGTAAACCTGATCTTTATGTGCAAGAGATCGCTCTTCAGTTATTGTCTTTGATTATTAACTTTTGTGGATCTCTTTGTTTATTTTCTTCACCTCTTTGTTTGATGGATAGGCTTATAAGGTGACTCATGGTGGTGTGAAGCCTCCTGGTGTCTGGAAGACTTTATTTGAGATTCTATCTCATGTCAAAACCACAAATAATATACAAGAAAATTGTAAGTCAATTTTTCTATGGTGGAAACATTCATCATGTAAACTGGTTTTCACAACAGAAGTATTAGGATTAGGATCTCTTATGTTTGAGGAAGCAGCAAATGATGTGTAGCACTTTTATGATTGATGTGGCTCTCTTGTTACAGTGAAAGGCTACCGCGTTCTTTGGACAGGCATGGGAGCACAGCTTGCACGTGATGTCCCCTTCTCTGCTATCTGTTGGTCTACCCTTGAGCCTGTGAGTTTATTTTTTTTAATTATTATGTTGGTTTTGATTTTGCTACTTGTTTTGGTAGTTAACATTTTTTTACCCCATTCTCTATGTACAGATCAGGAGAAAGCTTCTTTGCCTTGTTGGTGATGATACCAGCGTTGCAAGTGTACTCAGTGCAAATTTTTCTGCGGGGTTTGTGGCAGGAAGCCTTGCTGCCGCTGCTACATGTCCACTAGATGTTGCAAAAACCCGAAAACAGATTGAGGTTTATTCTTTATCCCATTCAGTTAGAGTATGACGTTGTGATAGTTAAAGGCTTCTGTTGACAAATGCCGCTTAACTTTGCCACCTTTGCTCATATACTCTGTTTTTATTACGTCTTTTAAATTTACAGAAGGATCCAGCGAGGGCATTGCAAATGACAACCACACGAACACTAAAGGAGGTTTGGAGGTATTTTCCTACTTTATAAACAACTATCTTCACTGCAAAAAAATACATTTGGATGAAGCCAGATTCATATTTACTGTTATGTTTTGAATCATTAGCCAATAAAATTCAAATGGTCTTCTCATCCATAATGGTGATTGACTGATTGGTGATAGGGCGTAAAGTTGAAATAGACTTGCTATTAATCGGGTGTATGTGAATGTCTGTCCTGATTGACTGATGCATTTTTTAATTTGAACAGGGTTGGAGGGATGAAAGGACTTTTTACCGGGGTGGGTCCTCGTGTTGGACGTGCAGGTCCTTCTGTAGGTATTGTGATTTCATTCTATGAAGTTGTGAAATATGTGCTACATAACCGGTATGCTACTTCGTGATAGAGAAGAAAACACTTCAACACAGAAGGATTTTCAAACATAACCAAAAAAAAAAAAAAAAAAAAAGAGAGAAGAAAAAGATTAAAAAAACACTCATGTTAAAGAGATGATGGATCCGATTCTCTCAACCTTTTTGTGCAAGCGTAATTAGTTGACTTGGGGTTCAGTGAGACACGTTCAAGTGCCGGCCTGCTAGTTTTTGTCGAAATGGTAGGATACAGAGTACAACAATGTCAATAATGTTATAGATTGCAAGCTCATTTTCCCTAATGCTAATTAGGTACTCAGCAATTTTGTCGCGTCAGTTGAGCCGAAGTTTTGTTATTATTGGCTCTTCCCTAGATAATTTTTTTTCTGAGATCTCAGTTTGCAATGTAACAGAAAGCACTTCTGCTAATGTTAAAAACTCAAAGTACCACATTGTTAAATTCGGGTAGTTATGATTTCATACACACACAAGGTTACTTCAAAAATATAAATAAAGAAATGTAGCTCGGTCAATCAATGTTGTTTGATTGTATATACACTATTTGAATTTTGAATAATTTCATTTGAAAAGAGAATGATGATATTACAAAATACAAATCATTCTCACTTGTTGACATTAATGCAGACCATTCGCATTATAAAATATGCGTAGCTTGCGTACAGGGCATTCTGTTTTATGTAGAAATATACAAATTGTGGAGAATCTTAATCTGTATGTTAGCATAATAACTAGTTTATCGTTCTACAGAGAAACATGCATATTGCACTAAATTACAGTGTTATCTCTTACAATTGGGAAAGATGTAGACACTAGAGAGCTTTAGGCCTAAATGTGAAGAAGCAACAGAGCAAGACCAAATGGTCTAAGCAATGAGAACTAAAAGAATAGATTCATAAACTTGTTAATCATTTTCTATTTCTTGTTGCTGAATCACCAGTACAGAAGCTTTGCCATGAATATCCATGGAGGCAAGCAAGTCTCCTATGATTCCTAGCTCCGGAAACTCAGTCCAGCCAATGTCAAGACCTGAAATTTGGCGGCTGCCTCTGCTGTGACATCTCCCAGTTATGACAAGATCAAACTCATCAACCAAACCTCTAACAACAGAAGCCATTTGAGTCCCATCATTCACAACCTCCTGCACGTACTCAATGTATTGGGTTGAATTCAAATTTTTGTATTTAACATCTTTCAACAACTCAGCATCCAGAACGATACCCCACTTCTTCTCCTCACCAACTTCTTCCTCATCCGGGGCAATAAGATGGATCACCGTAAGCCTAACGCTTGACACTCTCACCATGCGCTTCGCATAAGTTAACGCCTCCCTATCGTCTTTGCCACCCAAGAACACCATAGCAACTGAGTACCTGTAAGCATCTTGTGCTGAAAGCAAGGATCCTGTTCGTCCTGAGTTTGCCCTGGTCACGAGAATCCCAACAGAACATGGTGCCCTTTGGAGCACGCTGTTGTTCAAGGCCCTCAACATGCCATCATCCAATTCAACATGTCCATCCGGTGACCATTTTCGATGAAAGGGTAAGATCATAAGGGAGGTGAGCTTGTCTAAGGCCATAATGCAAATGTCCTCATGCATTAACTTCCGAGGAGAAACTGCTGTGAACACATTTACTTCTACAGCATCCCAGTTGCTATTCTCAAAGAGCTTAAAAGAAAGGATTACATTATGAGAGTATGAAACTTGTGAGAGGGCCTTCTTTTGAACTTGGTGGGAGATAAAGATTGGGGAAGCTCTGCCTATAAGCTCAATTAAGTGAAGAACATAAACACCAATGGGAGCTTCTTTAGTTGGGCATGAAGCATCAAGCAGATTAATCATGGCAGGAATGTCATCAGGCCTGTGGATGCAGACTAGTATTCGAAGCTCCGAATCTGATTTCAAATGCATGATGTTCCTTTTCTGGTAGCCTGCATATTTTCTCGATGGATCGTAGAGAAATTTCACCGAAAGTGGTACTATTGTTGCTAAACATAAGATACTTATTACAAGTAAATTGTAAACCGATTCAGATATACCCTGCATTTGATAACAATTGTTAGTAAAAATATCAAAGTGTTTGTCAAATATGAAAGTAAATAGTGAAGAAGTGAAGTATATGCTTACATCAATATCTCTGAATGAGGTGTAGAGACCTATTTGAACATTGCCTTGAGTACTCATAATGAAAGATAGCACCCAAGAGTCGAGCGTTGGCATATCATAGATAAAGCAAGCTATATAGCAGGCAACGAATTTGGCTATGTTAGTGACCATAACAAGGATTGCGTTAGTTGCCGTGAGATTATCGAACACAAATTTTCTCAAATCCACTCTCAAGACCGATGTGCTGACAAAAAGAGGCACGAATACTCCTGTGACAAAGCAATCAAGCTTAGCAACAATGGCAGAGCCTAATGGGGGTCCATCTGGTATAGCCAATAATCCCAAGAGATAAGGCCCCATGAAAATTTGTTGATCAAGTACGTCTGAAATAAGGCAAGAGAGTAAAGCCAAGGCAATAATGGTGTACACATAGATGTCTTTCACAGGCCTTCCTTCAGGTGTTTTTTCAATGATGAAAAACATTATAGGCCTAATTACGAAAGCAGAAACTACAATGAATGCGGTTGTTGCTACGGCATCTATAATGGCTGCTCTTAAAGAATCCATTGAAACTCTAATTATGAGAAAAGCAGCTGTGAGGAAGAAACTGATGGCGTCACTGACCATGGCCGAAGACATAGACAACCGGCCAATTTCTGAGTTGAGAAGATTGAGATCTGATACGAGACTAGAAATGACAGGAAAAGGGACAAGGCATTGTGTTATGAAAACAAATGAGAGTTTATTTTTATCTGAAAGGGATAGGTTTCTGGCTATCACTTCTTTGGTTATTAATCCACACAAAAATGGGACGAAAAGTGTAGCCACACCAATGGTCACGGTCTTTGTTCCTGACTTTGTAACCATTCCAATGTTCATCTTTACACCAGTCGTGAAAAGGAATAGAGCAAAACCACACATTGATAAAGTTGCAAGGATTTGTTGACCCGTTGGAGTGAATAGAGTCTCGTCTCTAGGGTTTCCATGTTCGTCCATTAATGCATATCCCAGAACCAAACCAGTCTGCATGCATGCATATGTTTTGACGTAAAATAACAAATCAAACTCGTGATTGAGAAAACCCCATATGTTGAATAATATTATACACACATATAAATATAAATATGTATAAATAGATATTAGTTACGTACCAGAATATCAGAAGATAGCTTGGGGATTCCAAAACGCTTGAAGACGAAATGGAAAGTATGGGACAAGCAGAATACCATGACCATCTGCAATTCCAGCTCCGGCAATGAATTTTTAAGCAACCCATCAGAATCTGGCTTTTGCTTTTTCCAAAAGCCTTGGGAGTTTACCTGGGGAGGTAATTCAATGCAAGTATTAAAAGGTATGTTGTTTGAGTTTGGATTATCATTTAGCTCCATGAATATAATATTATTCTTCTTGTTCTTCCTATTCTTCTTTTTTCACAATATCAAACTTTGAATTCTTCAACAGATTTTGGTCTCATCCAATAATCGATCATAGATTTCAGATATACTAAAATTATAACAAAAGAAATAGGAAAAGGAAAAAAAACGATTGTTAAAAACATATTAGAGAGCTATTTTTGGAAACAAATTCTAGAGGACTATTATTGGACCATCGCTTTTTTTTGTTTTTAGAAAATCAACAAGTCATAAGTTGAAAAAAAATATATTTTTGGTGAAACCATTGTTCATTTAATTAATCTTAATATATTCAAATATATAGAAATAGATTTTATATATTCACGGTCACAATTTTTTTTTCTTTTTCTATTGAAGTAGGCAAAATATTCAATAGTCGAGATTATGAAAATGATCTATTTTGGTGCATTTTGGCTTCGGAAATGGTAGAACTTTTGCTAGTGCATTTTTGCACTGGTAAAAGATACATTTATTCTGGTGCAATTTTACAGTCGACAAAAATATGGCATTTTCTTGTGCAAAATTGCTAGACTTTTGCTAGTGCAATAAAAGTATCGGTAAAAACTTTACTTTTTGCGTGGGTAAAAGTTTGTTCCGTAAAAAAACATTGGCTTTTCCCAACGAAAAAAAGTGCTGGAAAACTTTTATTTTTACTAAATTTAGTTTTTTTTTAACATTTTTTAATTATATTAATTTTTATAATTAAATTGTATTTAAATTATAATTAGCAATAAAATTAAATGAAAATATTAAAATTAATAATACACATAAATAATTATACAATATATAAAATATTATATTTTTTATTGTCTTTCAAACATTAAATTAAGGTAAAATAATTATAATTGTCTTGAAACAAAATAAAATAAATATAATTGTCTTGAAACAAACAATTTAACGAAAATACATCTAAAAGCTAGGCATCATCAGTGATAGCTTCGTCGTCCTCCTCATTGTCGGCTATCGAACTCTAGTGGTGGCACAACCATTGTAAATCTTAATTCGATAGTGCTCATCAGTCACACTAAAGCCCTTAACATGTCTTGTTGAATATGTTGATTCTTCTTAAGAGTTTGATTTTCATTGCGAATAGTCTGATTTTCCTTCAGAAGTGTCTCCACATGAACAGACTCTTGATCATAAGACATATAAGAAGATGAAAATGAAGATGATGTGCGCTTTCCCCCAACTGCCTTGAGCCTAGGCAACACTCCATATCCTTTCTTATAACGAGATCAAGGTCCAAGAACATCAGTCACTATGTCCAAATCTAGGGGGATTGGGGTCTCATTATCACCAACATAAGAAGTAGCAGACGATGCAACTGGCGTACTTTGTGATGCTCCCCTCTGATTCATCTCCTCCTGAACTTATAAAAAATTAATGAATTAAGATAAGAAGAAGAACATTGAAAAACTACATTGCTTAAAGAAAACACACTAACCTAGTCAAAGGTTTCTTGAATATAGTGTGAAACAATCATTTTCTCTAAATTCACTAGTTCTGTTCTTTTACCACATTGATTCTGCTGAGGCTAACTTCTACAAATACACTTCATTCCAACCGCAGTATTCCCTCTTAAGAGTATGTGTAGTAGTGACTAGTCTCAGCAGATCATACACATGGGCCCTAGTTCAAGGAAGATTCACTGGACTACTTAGTAGTAAGGGAGAATTTGAATGAAGATAGTGAGATTGTAGGTTTTGCATTCGTCGCTGCCAAACAGTAGTAAAAGAACAACACAAGTGAATTTAGAGAAAATGATTGATTCACACTATGTTTAGAAAAAGTAAATGCAATGAAAAATTACATGCTTTTGCCCAACAACTTTGTTTACCCACTTCTCATTCTTTCGGTGGAGTTGTTC
This sequence comes from Humulus lupulus, assembly GCF_963169125.1. Lineage (NCBI taxonomy): Eukaryota > Viridiplantae > Streptophyta > Magnoliopsida > Rosales > Cannabaceae > Humulus > Humulus lupulus. Next base: position 20,558,383 of record NC_084797.1, on the reverse strand, counting down.
GAATGTAACGATCATGCTTGGAAGCTGGCCAGTAGATGAGTCAGCCTAGCAAAAAAAATTATTTATTCATAATCATAAATATAAAATACAACAAAAGAGATTTTAGTTTTTATAATTTACATGACCATGAATATGTGCCACAATGGTTTTAGAGCCATGTCCTCCCAGTATAGACCTTTTCGACCGAGATTCTCTATTCTTCTTTGCTATACTATTAAAACATGGAATGATAACCATATTAGAAATTAAAAAATTATAATTCATTTAAAAAAAAAGTGCGCAATCATGTTTGCAAACATCAATGGACTCATATCATAATCCAAGATTGCACAACTTATAGCTTTCGACTCATAATGCGACTTAGGTAAGTTTGTTCCCCCAAGCATCACATTGACCAATAAATCGAGCAACACATCAAAAGAATGGTTGCTCCACTTATAATTCACTTTCAAATTCATCAGCTTCATCAAAATTTCAAAGCCAATAACTTTCGACAACCAGGTTATAGCTCACTTGACAATTTCTTAAACATATTATCGTACTAGTCACGATGGTTATCATCATCTTTGGGGTGGGGGATGGATTATTTAGGGTTCCAGCTGGAGTGCTACTTGACTCCCAATATGTGTTATCTTGTGCTAAAATATCTTCTAGCACATTCGCCATCTCATCTCCCAACTCAACTATATCATCATTTGGGACTACATCTGGTTCACTATTTAGTGACTATCCATGGTAATACTACATTGTGCAGGGCTACTAGATACCATTGTTGAATAAATGCATTCTGATTGAATATGAACTCGAAAATGAGCACTCCCACATTTCTTACACAGACAACGACTTCGACCTTGATAATCAAGGTTCTTCTTAACAACTTCCACAAACACCTCAACACCTTTTATATAATCGGATGACCAACAATTCTTATCACCCATCCAACTTATGTCGGTCAGTATCATCTATAAAAGTGTTTAAGGAAACATCGAGAGCGTTGGTAAAATGTGTGTGTTTGTGTCCTAAACCACATTTACACTTCATTTCTATAAGGGCAAGAACCTATCCCATTCAGGCTTACTGTGTAATACCTAAGACTTTTCAGGTTAAAAAGTCAAAAGAAAAAAATATTTAATATATAATAAGTAGTGGGACCTACACTTAAATAAATAAATTTTATTTTATTTTTCTCCTTCCTCCTCGAAAATCACTCTTTTCCTTCTCTTTCTTTTTCTTTTTTTTTCTTCTTCTCCTTCTCTTTCCTCGACAACGCATAACCACAACAAGATCGGACCACTGCCGAACCTCCATTTCCCACACTCGTTGGAGCTGCAACACCACTGAGTGGCAACGATAACAACCCCTAAGTTTGGTGGCAATCAGAGCTAAGACGTGCCTAAACGAAATCTCCGAAGTTTCGCCGTCAAAATTTTGAGAAGACATTCTGGCCAGCTCTGATGTTCATTTGATGAGTGGTTGGTAGGTGCAAAATCCTTTATTGGCATATTTGACAATATTGACAAAATTAATTAAATGAGTATTTTCGAAATGGGTAGTTTTCCGTTTTGTAATATTGAGTGGTAAATTTCGAAAATGGGTAGTTTCTAGTTTTGTTGAAATGTGTCTTTTTATAATCAGATTATTATACATATGTTAATAAAATAAATATATAATTTCCTATAAAAGAATATCTTTTAATGGAAATTATTGGTATTTATTTTTTGATCTGATTTATTTGTCTAGAAATCGTGTACAGCTTGCAGTGATAAAGTATATATAGTTTCCTTATTTATTTAGGGAAACTGGTTTAAAAACTGTCCAAGTTCAATGAATCTGTTTGAACGGATTGCCAGTCTGTTTGAACAGATTCTGACTTTCCTGTTTTGGAAGATTTTCCATTTATTGGCTGATTGGTTTCTGATTTGTTTTCCACGACCTAAAGGGATTCTAAAAAGTATATATTCATCCTTAGGTCGTTGGTTTTTTATTATCTCTCTTGGTGTATTATTTTCCAAATATTTTCAAGTTTTAGAGAGACTTTTTATTATGTGAAGAACTTGAGTCCAGCAAGTTCTTAGTGGTTTATTACAGTGTACTTCTGTATTGTTTTCTGTGTGTTAATTGTGCAGGTTGAACACACTTGGACATTGGTCATCAAGCTTCAGGAGAAGTCTTGTTCGTGAGTCACTTTTCGGGAGGAAAAGTGCAAGTGTTATGATTTGAAGGGAGTTCAAGATCTTAGCACTTCAGAAATTTGATTAGGATTTTAGATTACAACAGTTGCGACAAATTCAAGAGGGAGTCTTTATTTGTATAAGTCAATTTGGTTTTGTAATCGTTTAAATATTCTTCTAATAAATTTCATTCTCTGGGTGTGGCCTCGTGGACTAGTAGCAATCTGCAAAGATTGCTGATACCACGTAAAAATTCGTGTGTTCTTTACCTTATGTTCGTTTTTATCTTCTGGTCACAAACTGTTTAAACATATCAGGTTTCTGTTCAAACAGTCTTTGTGTCTGTTTAAACATTTCTGTAACAGTTCAACAATTAATTATTTAATTTGAATAATTAAGTTGGTAATCATAAAAAACAGAATTTTAATTGGTATTAGAGCGGTTCACTAAACTCTTAGTGAGATCTTGTGGTTATTTTCCGTTTGATTTGTTTTGTGTGAAATGTCTTTCTTTGTAGAAGGTAGTTCGGTGTCTCGACCTCCATTGCTAAATGACTCAAACTATCCATATTGGAAAGTTAGGATGAGAGCTTTCATAAAAGCTCAAGATGAGAAAGCATGGAGAGCAATTTTGTTTGGATGGTCACCTCCTACTGAAAAAGGTGAAGATGGAAGCACAATTGTAAAATCTGAACTTATTTGGGATGCAGAAGAAGAAAAATTATCCAGCTATAATAATAAAGCTCTTCACGCCATATTTAATGGTGTTGGAGAAAGTTTTATAAAACTTTTTTCCAGATGTGTCTCGGCTAAAGATGCTTGGACAATTCTTCAAACTCAGTTTGAAGGAACTATAGATGTTAAAATGTCTAGATTTATTATGTTACAAACTAGGTTTGATGATCTTAGAATGTCTGATTCTGAAACACTATCTGAATTTTATGAGAGATTATCTGATATTTCTAATGAGTATTTTGCACTTGGTGAGAAACTTGATGATTCTGTTCTTGTTAGAAAAATCGTTCGAGTTCTTCCTGACAGGTTCAATGTTAAGCTCACTGCTATGAAAGAGGCAAAAAACTTCAGTACTATGAAGGTAGAAGAATTGATGGGGTCACTTCGTACCTTTGAGTTAAATCAAAAGATTCGTCAAAAAGACAAGCCAAGTACTTCCAAAGAAAATGAGAAAACCATAGCTTTCAAGAGCACTGAAAAGGAAGTCTCAGATGATGAAGATGGTGATAATGAAATGGCAATGCTTGCAAAGAATTTTCGAAAATATATGAATAAGATAGGAAACAAGAAATTCAATGGCAAGATTTCAAAATGTAATCCTTCTTCTCTTAAACCTTTTCAAACTAATAAAAATGGTATTCAGTGCAGGGAATGTGAGGGATTTGGTCACATCCAGTCTGAGTGTGCAAACACTTTGAAAAATAACAAAAAAGGTATGATTGCTACTTGGAGTGATAATGACTCTGAAAGTAGTGAAGATGAGGAAGGTAATGTCGCTCTCACTTCTATTTTACCTGTTTCTAAATCTGAAAATGAAAAAATTGTTTGCTTGAATAATGTTTCAAAAGATGAAGAAAATTCTGGTAGTGATAAATCTGAATTGAATGATGAGTCCTTGAGTGAATCTTACAAAAAAATGTATGAATCATGGGTAAAAGTGTGTTCTAAAAATCGGTCATTGGTAAGCAAAAATAAAGATTTATCCTTTGAAATTAAACAACTTACTGATTTAAATGAAAATTTTGAAAAAGAAATAATTTTAAAAAATGTTGAAATTAATAAGTTGTCTAAAGATTTGGGTACTCTTGAGAAAAATGTTAGAATGCTTAACCCTGGTTCAACTGTTTTTGAGAATATACATAATTCAGGTCAAAGAAGTCATGTGGGACTTGGTGCTTCAAGTTCTCAAAAATCAAAGAAAACTGTCTTTATCTCGGGTGGGATGCTATCGTCTGATGTTCCTGTGTCATCCTCACTGAAATTTGTTGTATCCGGTACTCGGATTGTTCCAACAGAAAGGACACAGTCAGCAGGTAAATCTAATGGTAAGTTCGAAAAATTCATTCCAATTTGTCATTTTTGTGGTAGGAAGGGCCATATTCGTCCTAAGTGTTTTACTCTTATGAATTTTGCCAAAAATGAATATTTTGAAAAATTCAATTATTTTGATAATTTCAAAAGAGTAAAAAAGGAAAATGTTGAATCAAAGAAAATATGGATCAAAAAGAATAATTGTTTTGCTGGTTTTACTAGTGAATATGATAGATCTGCTTCTTCATATTTTTGGTATTTTGACAGTGGTTGTTCAAGACATATGACAGGTGATAAGCCTATTCTTACTGACATAAAACCTATGCATTGTGGGTCTGTTACTTTTGGCAATGGAATTGAAGGTAATGTTCTTGGTATGGGTACTCTTAACTTTGAAGGGTTGCCTAGAATCAAAAGAGTGTTACTTGTGGAAGATCTTAAAGCTAATCTTCTAAGCATAAGTCAAATTTGTGATCAAGGTTATACTGTTAACTTTGATAAAGAGAATTGTTTTGTTTTAAGCAAGAATGATGAGAATGTTCTTGAAGGTTATAGATATAATGAAAATTGCTACACTCTTTTGCCATCTATTATGTGTCAATCTGTTGTGAGTAATAACACTGATATGTGGCATGCTAAACATGGTCACATAAATTTCAAAACCTTAAAAAAATTGTCACATGCAGGGAGTGTTCGTGGTTTACCTAAGCTAGGTAAAGAATCTGATGGTAAGTGCAAGAGTTGTCAACTTGGTAAGCAATTAAAAATTACACATAAAAGTGTTTCTGACATAAACACTTCGAAAGTTTTAGAATTGCTTCACATGGATCTTATGGGTCCAATTCAAATCGAGAGTTTAAATGGGAAAAGGTATATTTTTGTTTGTGTGGATGATTTTTCTAGATATACTTGGGTGGATTTCTTGAAAGAAAAATCAGACACTTTTGATGCCTTTAAAACTCTTGCTTAAAATTAAAAGTTGAAAAAGATTGCAACATTGGAAAAATTGTTCGTATAAGAAGTGATCATGGTAAAGAATTTGAGAATTCTGTCTATGATGATTTTTGTAAGTCTGCAGGTATCTCTCATGAGTTTTCAGCTCCCAAAACTCCTCAACAGAATGGAGTTGTAGAAAGGAAAAACCGCACTTTTCAAGAAATGGCTAGAGTGATGCTAAACAGCAAAAAATTGACCAAACGGTTATGGGCAGAAGCAATTAACACTGCTTGCTATATCATAAATCGTGTTTTTCTTCGTCCAGGTACATCTAAAACATCTTATGAAATTTGGAAAGGTAAGAAACCAAGTGTGGCTTACTTTCATGTTTTTGGATGTGTTTGTTACATTTTGAGAGATAGAGAAAATCTTGGTAAATTTGATGCTAAGAGTGATGAAGGTGTTTTTATTGGATAGTCCACTAACAGTAGGGCTTATCGTGTGTATAACATGAGAACCCAAACTGTAATGGAGTCGGCTAACGTTGTTATTGATGATTCCAGGGATTTTTCTGAGTTTTCTACTGAGGAAGAAATTGAAAGGTTTATTGAAGAACCTACTGAAAAACACGAAGAAGCTTGTGTCAGTGATACTACTGTTGCAACGTCTTGTCCATCTGTTCCAATAGATCACGAATCCAATGAAACAGATTCTGGATAGACAGAAAAGAAATTTCCAGATATTATTTTGGATGAAGTCCAAAAGGAGCTATCAACCAGAGTTAAGTTAAATCATCCAGCAGATTTAATACTTGGAAATCCAAAAGACAGTATGGTAACACGAAGAAGGTTTAGTAATGTTGTCAAATTTGTTTGTTTCTTATCTCTAATTGAGCCTAAAAATGTGAAAGAAGCTTTAACTAATGAAAATTGGATTAAAGCTATGCAGGAGGAATTGGAACAATTTTTTAGAAACAAAGTGTGGATTCTTGTGCCAAGACCTTTAAATACCAATATTATTGGTACAAAATGGATTTTCAAGAATAAATCTGATGAATTTGGTACAATTGTGCGAAATAAAGCAAGATTAGTGGCACAATGGTACACACAAGTGGAAGGAATATACTTTGATGAAACATTTGCACCTGTTGCAAGACTTGAATCAATTAGTTTATTATTGTCTATTGCTTGTTTGATTGGTTTCAGGTTGTTCCAAATGGATGTCAAATACGCATTTCTCAATGGGATCTTGAATGAAGAAGTATATGTTGAACAACCTAAAGGGTTTGAAGATCCCCATGCACCTGATCATGTGTACAAGTTGGAGAAAGCTCTTTACGGTTTGAAACAAGCCCCTCGGGCTTGGTATGAGAGACTCACTCAATTTCTTGTTTCTCATGGATACAAAAGGGGTGGAGTAGATAAAACTTTGTTTATCAAAAATATTAAATCTAACATAATCATTGCTCAAATTTATGTTGATGATATTGTGTTTGGATCTACTTCTGACAATGAGGTGCAGGTATTTGTGAAACAAATGAAAGAGGAATTTGAAATGAGCATGGTGGGAGAATTGACTTATTTCTTAGGTTTGCAAGTCAAGCAGTTAGATGAAGGCACATTTGTTTCTCAAAGCAAATATGCTAAGAACCTGGTCAAAAAGTTTGGACTTGAAAGTTCAAAGATTGCCAAAACACCAATGGAAACGATTGTGAAGCTATCCAAAGATGAAAATGGTGTCAAAGTTGATCCTACATTGTATAGGAGCATGATTGGCAGTCTTCTTTATCTCACTGCTAGTCGACCTGATTTAAGTAATAGTGTTGGTGTGTGTGCCAGGTACCAAGGAAATCCCATGGAGTCTCATGTTACAGTTGTCAAAAGAATCATTCGATATGTTCATGGGACTGCTAATTATGGTATTTGGTATTCAAAAGAAACTAACCCTAATCTAGTGTGTTTTAGTGATGCTGATTGGGCAGGTAACACTGATGACAGAAAAAGCACTAGTGGAGGATGTTTCTTCTTGGGAAATAATCTAGTCTCTTGGCACAACAAGAAATAGAATTCTATTTCTCTCTCAACGGTTGAGGCCGAATACATTGCAGCAGGAAGTTGTTGTGCACAACTTTTGTGGATGAAGCAAATGATGATGGATTATGGGTTTGATCTTGACACTTTAACTATTTTTTGTGATAATACAAGTGCAATTAATATTTCAAAAAATCCTGTGCAACATTCTCGTACTAAACATATTGATATTCGTCGTCATTTCATAAGAGAATTAGTTGAAAATAAAGTTCTTGTCTTGGAATATATTGAAACACATAAACAAATTGATGATATTTTCACTAAAGATCTTGATTCGGTTCGCTTTGATTTCCTCCGAAAATCTTTGGGGGTTTGTTCTCTTTAAATTGTCTTGTTATGGTGTTATCCGCTTGATCAAATGTGTGTTATTTAAGGTTAAGAAAATTGTCAATCAATTTGAAAATTTTGTTGTGTGTCAAGCTGGATAATATGACTTGTGTTTATGAACATTTCGTTGTATATTCTTGAGAGAAATTTAATCAATTCCTCCTAGGCATATTCGAGTAAATTAATCAATGTTTAATGTTTGAGCTTCCTTTTGTGTAGCATTGTTTCAAGCTCCTATGAAAGAATAGAGCTACCTACATCAGTGTGTGAAAGCCATCTTTTGAGTAAGTTGGAACTTTGTAATTCAGAGTTATGAAGAGGATACGCTACCATAGAAAAAGGCTACCACTGGTATAGTGTGACAGCGTCTTCATAGGTTACAATTATTTTTAATTTCGAAAAAGACTTATTTGTCATTGGGCAATGTTCCCTTGCTTACACTATCACACACTTATGCTTGAAACAATGCAATAAAAAAAATTGTACACAGTTTATAAAAATTAAAAAAATGTGTGTAAGTCTCATACATGTTGATTGATTCACTTAAGAATATGTGCTTGTGACTGAATTGTGGTTTATTTCTCTCGAATATTCTTTCTAATTTTTTGTTTTCTCAAGTGTTCTTATCCATTGTATACACTAACACTTATTTTCGTTTGCTTGATTTTATTCTTATCAGGATGACTCACATTGATCAAAGCAGATTTTTTTTTTTTTTGGGTTGAGTTTTTATTTTTGTGCATATATAAAAAAATGAAAATAATAATAAAAAAAAACTGACAAGGAAATTCATGGTGGACCGAATCATTGTGGTAATTATGTGAAATTATGCATTTATTTTGTGTGATTTAATATATTCTTTGTCTCCAAGGAATTTATTTTTGTCATCTTTCTCAATTTGGAATACCATGATTTGTATCTTTATTGTCTTGTACCTTGTTTAGAATTGTTAATTAAAAAAAAAAAGGAAAAGGTTAATAAGAAAATCGTGTGGGGTGTTTTTTTGGTTACCTTTTTTGGATTGTCATTTTATATCTATTTCCTTTTATATCATAAAAAAAAGGGTAAGGTTTTATGTAGATCGTGTGTCTTCAAGATTGTTTTATTTTCTTGTTTAATTAAAACAATTTTTTAATAAAAAAAAGGAAACCTCTTTTTGCCGTGGGTGTCCAAATTGGGTAAGTGTTGTGTTTAAAAGCTTGCCATTACCCTTTTTCTTCTCACCCACGATCTCTCCAAGTCACTTCTTCTTCTTCTATTTTTATTCTCTCATTTTTTTTGTAAGTGCTTTCTGTTTTTCAGAGAAGAAAAAATGGTGAGAACTTGTGGTGCTTCCTCTAAGAAGACTCATGCTTCTCAATCCAAGAAGGTGCCCTCTCCATCGCCACCTCCATCTGTGTCAACGGCGGCTCCATCTGTTCCAACACCTGCCTCATCTGTTGGAAAGACTTGCAAATCCAAGGCGTGCAAGAAGGTATTCTCCCTCTCTCAAGAACACCCCATGGTGTTTCCAGATATCTTTGCTGACATTGTCGATGTTGCACCACCATCTGAAGTGGTGGTGCCCTCTCGAGCCAAAGACCCATCTCCTCTTCTGATTGATTCTTCTCTGGCGGCTAGGGCAAAATCAAAATCTGTTTCATCTTCTTCCAAAGTTGCTGCTGCTGGGTTGCTCAAATTGCCCTTGAAGTCGAGCCAGTCCAAGAAAAATTGTGTGACTCCCAAAAGGAAATTGGGGTTGGCCACGTCTTCTTCCCCCTTGACTGCTGCTAAGAAAAGATTGAAGGCTCATCCCCCATCTCTGTCTTCCTCCGAATCTGACCCTGAGGAAGAAAAGTCGGAATCTGAAGCAACCCGTGATACCACATTGTCTGATGAAACGGTTCCTGACAATGCAGAATCAGAGGCTGAGTCTGATGAGCCAGAAAAAGAAGACATTGTCCCCTCTGAACAAGAAGCCGAATCTGACTCAGAACCAATTGCAACTCCTTTGTCATCCAAGGCTAAAGGAAAGAGGCCATTTTCTGATCATCCGCCTTCTCCTAAACGTTCAGGTGTAAATTTCAAACCTTATTCTTCAACTTTTTGTTATAATGATAATGCTCGTGATATGGTTCTCTATGCTCAAAGGAAATTTATCATTGAGAGAAATTATGTCTTGAGTAATCATCGGCCTTATGGTGTGCTAACAATGCTTCAAGATCGAAAATGGACAGGTTCTTTGGTTAAATTTACTGGTTTTGTGGATAGAATAGTCAAGGAATTCTATGCCAATCTTACTAATGAAATTATAGAACCTAAATCTTCTCTGTATAATAAAGTGTTTGTTAGGGGCCATTGGTTCTCTTTTTCTCCTCAAGACATTGCCCTTGCTTTGCATCTTCCCCTTGATGTCGAGGATGATGATGATGTTGCCTCTCTTGACAAGGATACGGTTACCACTGAATTGGTAGGGCAAAAAATGGTATGGCCATCTAATACAGTCATCTCGGTCTCTAATCTCACCTACACTTATGTTGTCCTCCATAAGTTTGCCACAACGAATTGGAAGCCCACTTCTCACACCGCCACTATCTCTTTTGATATGGCTTCATTTTTGTACAAGGTGGGGACCGGTCTTGGTATAAATTTGGCTTTGGTTATTCATGATCAAATCATTGGGTTTCGCAAAGGTAATAGGAAAAACTTGAATCTTCCTTTTCCTCAAGTTATTTATAAAGTGTTAAGTATGCAGAAAAAAGATCTCCAACGTGATCAAGAAGACTTGGTGCTCCCACTACTGCTGCTTCCTACAAGGCCTCTGCTCCTCCTTCTGAAGCCACTAATGTTCCATCAACCAAGAAGGTCAAGCCCCAATCTTTGAAGTTTGCCTCGGATGACATTCCTCATGCGTCCTCCTCTGTTGCCGCAGATTTCGGACTTGTTGCAACAGAAATAGCTGCTGTTCGAGCCTCTGTTGATTCTTTGGTTGTTCGAGTGATGTCAATTGAAGGACTGCAACGTTCTGTGTTGGAGGCTGTTCAATCTTTGTCCAAAGATCCAGTCGTTTAGTTTTATTTTAGTTTTTGTCAATTAAACATTGATACTCTCTTTTGTTTTATGGTTTATTGTTCTTTGGCTTCTTTGAAAGACACAAAGGGGGAGAGTATATACTTTCCAAAACCTGCTTGTTTGTTGTTTTGTTTAACTCTGGACCTTCTTATTTTGATGGGGAGTTAAGTCTAGTCTCTTTACATGTTTGTTATAAGTTAATGCATGTTTTCAGGGGGAGTTATTTCTCTTTAATTATCACTAACATTTGTGTTGCAGGTTTTTGAATTAATTTTGTCTATCAAATTGCCAAATGGGGAGATTGTAAAATCCTTTATTGGCATATTTGACAATATTGACAAAATTAATTAAATGAGTATTTTCGAAATGGGTAGTTTTCTATTTTGTAATATTGAGTGGTAAATTTCGAAAATGGGTAGTTTCCTGTTTTGTTGAAATGTGTCTTTTTATAATCAGATTATTATACATATGTTAATAAAATAAATATATAATTCCCTATAAAAGAATATCTTTTAATGGAAATTATTGGTATTTATTTTTTGATCTGATTTATTTGTCCAGAAATCGTGTACAGCTTGCAGTGATAAAGTATATATAGTTTCCTTATTTATTTAGGGAAACTGGTTTAAAAACTGTCCAGGTTCAATGAATCTGTTTGAACATATTCTGACTTTCCTGTTTTGGAAGATTTTCCATTTATTGGCTGATTGATTTCTGATTTGTTTTCCACGACCTAAAGGGATTCTAAAAAGTATATATTCATTCTTAGGTCGTTGGTTTTTTATTATATCTCTTGGTGTATTATTTTCCAAATATTTTCAAGTTTTAGAGAGACTTTTTATTATGTGAAGAACTTGAGTCCAGCAAGTTCTTAGTGGTTTATTACAGTGTACTTCTGTATTGTTTTCTTTGTGTTAATTGTGCAGGTTGAACACACTTGGACATTGGTCATCAAGCTTCAGGAGAAGTCTTGTTCGTGAGTCACTTTTCGGGAGGAAAAGTGCAAGTGTTATGATTTGAAGGGAGTTCAAGATCTTAGCACTTCAGAAATTTGATTAGGAGTTTAGATTACAACAGTTGCGACAAATTCAAGAGGGAGTCTTTATTTGTATAAGTCAATTTGGTTTTGTAATCGTTTAGATGTTCTTCTAATAAATTTCATTCTCTGGGCGTGGCCTCGTGGACTAGTAGCAATCTGCAAAGATTGCTGATACCACGTAAAAATTCGTGTGTTCTTTACCTTATGTTCATTTTTATCTTCTGGTCACAAACTGTTTAAACATATCAGGTTTCTGTTCAAACAGTCTTTCTGTCTGTTTAAATATTTCTGTAACAGTTCAACAATTAATTATTTAATTTGAATAATTAAGTTGGTAATCATAAAATATGGAATTTTAGTAGGGCTGGCAATTCGTGTAAACGTGTCAAATTTGTGTCGACACGATTATGATACCATTAAGGTAAGCACAAACACGACACGATTATTAAACGAATCAACACGACACGACACGATAACATGATTATGACACGATTAATAATAACTATATGAAAAAAATCATAAAACCTATGAAAATTATTCGTGTTATCGTGTCTGACACGATTATGACACGACACGATTATTAAACTGGTCAACACGATTATGACACGACACGATTAAGGTAAACACGAACACGACACGATTATTAAACGTGTCACCCAAACCCATTTATTTTTGTGTCGTGTCGTGTCGTGTTGTGTCATGTCATCGTGTCGTGACCCAAATTGCCACCCCTAGTGGTTGGTATCATTGGAATCAGTGTCGTGAAGGAAACATTGGCCACTAAGCCATTTCAGCCAACTCGTCGTTTTTCTTCAGCGAGATTTTTGGATCTCTGCCACTTTGGAAGCATTTCCCTGCGACACTGGTGGTTGTTTGGAAAAATGGGTTGTACTTCCGTAATGTACTCATCGAGATGATCATTTTGATATATTGAAATTCAATTTCCATCACCGATTCCAAAGCACCGCACTGGCCACCGCGAACCGCCACTATGCGCAGCTGATGTTATATTTTGGACAATCTTTTATTGGTATCATGCTATATGTCATTAAACTCAGTTTGAAGAGTACATTACAATGATTATAATTATTTTTTCAATTGAGGATTGTAGGACAAAGTAACTTTGAAGTGGACTAAGCTACTTGGACACTTAGAATATGGGGCTAGTGTCTCTTTAGATAGAGGATAACGATCTTAAGGAGGTAGGGCTCAACTTGGTTATCAGACTTGTTCTATATATATCGAATAGGATTAGACATATTCCCATGCCTTTCTGGACTGTTCTGAGGTCACCGAGTGCCAAATATGTTTTTGTATACCTATCTATACAGGTTATGATTTTTGATTTTATTCACATGTAACCGTTATGCTGCCCAATTTTCTAAAATAAGAGGAATATGTTCTTTTGCTAATCTAATTGCCTGCATTTGTTTATAGTGATAAGATCCATATTGATCATGATTTGTGCATATTGTTGTTTAAAGACCTAGGACCTATACAAGAAGTGATCTGGGCCACCCCTTGTGGTGGTTATCAAACACGACTACTTGGTTTAGGATGTCGTTTTTCTATGATGGGTATTGGGAACTAGGGATCTAGTGGACGGTGTGATGAGAACATATAATTTGTCTCTTGTGATTATTTGTGGTTTTCTCTATTTTTGGTTTATACATGATGATATATGTTTTGTTTTCCAAGCTAACAATTGTTGTGGAAATGATGTACTACAAGTATATGCAATTGTAAACAAGTAATAAAGTGATAAATCAAGTATCGTTCCCACGAAGACTGTTATTAACTACAAAAAATTAATCTATGATTCTAATTGATTGACAAATAATAAATTCCGAATTTATAAAACTAAAACATTAGAACAATAGAGAACTCAATACTAAAATATTAATTAAATGGAATAAGAATTATGGTTATTAACTTCATCAACTATCCACCTATGCCTCTCTAATGTGAATTTAAAAATTTCTATCTCTATTGTGATAGCTATTTACAGTTTTAAATTATATTATTACTAGGACTTATAATTCTCTACAATAAGCAATTTCCTACATCTCTATGGTAAACTAATATATTGCAGACATTAAACACGTAATCCCTAAGCTACAAAAATCATACGAGTACTTTTGTCCAATATAAATCTATGATCATTTGACTATAGCATATTTATCACTCACTTCTCAGATCTCAGGTTAAAATCATATAAATCATGCAATTTGTAACGCCCTGGATAGCCAAGACCGTTACACTGTGTGTTTATAAAAGTGCAAGACTTGCTAATCAAGTCATTTAGTTAAAAACGTGTTACTGAAACTATAATTGAGCTAAGGTTAAAAGATTTTGGTCACAAAAATCGCTTTCCATATATTTAAACATTTTAGTACATGGGATCCCAAAAGTAATAATGTTTAAAAGACAGTTTACAAAAATTCAGAACAAAAGTACAGCTACTAGCCACTCTAAGGGCAAAACAGACATTTAGGCTTTTCCCGTCCTGTATCACTCCTCGGTCGTGGCAGCCAAACAGCTGACTATGTACATTCAACCCTAAAGCTCTCCAACTCAGGATTGGTCCACCTTGCCCTTGCCTTTACATGCACCACGTAGCACCCGTGAGCCGAGGCCCAGCAAGAAACCAGATAACAAAGCATAACCATTAAGCAGTCAATTTACAAATCAACAATCAAACAACTCATAAGCATAACCACATGCTCAACAATCCACAACAGATATATAATCAGGCATTCAGCATACCAAGCTCATCAATTAACATTAATAATCAAATCACATATTAATCAGGGTCGACACCCTTAGGTCGCACCCCCTATTTATCCCACTGACTCCGACCCGCTTAAACCGAGCTCAGTGAATATTAAGTTGTCCTCAGCTACCAGTGGCCGAGCTGCGCCCTGTGCGCAAGTATTGATTCTGGCACTCTTAGGCCGATTATCACATGTCCCATGGCATAATACCATCTATGACATTATACATATATAGGGAGCTCTTAGTCCCATCATTAACACATAACCGGGTGCAGTTTCTTACCTTTGATTCCGCTAGCTTTGTTCAATGAAATCAACTCTCAAGCACGATCCCTTCCGAGCCCTAGCATACACCTAGTCACAGCCACAAATTAGAATCATCACCAAACTTCAATTCCAAAACCTAACCTCAGGACCAATCCCAAGCCCTCGGGAATCCCTAATTCCACCAAACGGGGTGGTGGAATCAAACCCCGAACCCCCGGGCAAAAACCCTAAGAAATAACCAAAAAACCCTCTTCTTAAAACAGGGTAGCGCTACAGCGCTTCAAAGAGGGCGCTACAGCACTTCAAAGAGGGCGCTATAGCACTACAAGCAGAGCCATAAGCACCAGGAAACCCAAGCCTAGCGATGTAGCGCCCAAAGGCTAGCGCTACAGCGCTAGTCACAGACCAGCAACACCCTGTTTTTCCTTCCTTCGATTTTCCTCGAACCAAAACCCCTTGGAACCCTTCCAAACCTCAACTACACACCAAATTGTGTCTACCATCACCTATATCTCACCCCACAAAACCCAATAACACAAGACTTAACCACATGCATCATCAAACTAAGAAAACAAACATTGAACTCAAGAACTCAAAAATTCAACCAGAAACTCAGAAACTTAGAACTTCAAGACCAGAATTTGTTACCTTCCATGGAGAATTTCGACCCTAGGTTATCTCTAGTATCCTTCCAGCCTTAAGCCCTTCAACTACTCAAGCTTATTTCCCCTAATTCCATCCAAAACTCAAGCTTAGAAATCACCTCAATAAAACTCAGAAAAACTCATCAGAAATCTTGAAACTTACCTCAATTGAGTAGCTAATCCATGCTAACTCTTTTAAATTCACCAAGGTCTTTAGCCCTAAGTTCCAGCCTGAGCTTACTCTGAGATTCCAGCCCCAAAACTCACAAAGAATGGTGAGGAGTAGAGCAAACCGAATGGAGAAGAAAGAGTCCCTGTTTTTCTTCTTTCTTTCCTTCTCTTTTCTTTCCTTTAACTTCTGAAACTTTCTACAGCATCCACTAAAACTAACAAGCAATATAACACTTATCATTTTTCAATCAAATGACCATTTTTCCCTCCCATTAAATCCCAAGCCTTAAAGCATACCAAGAGCATTTTAGTCATTTGCTCCCAATTCCCGCTAATTCCTCGAGTGTCCCTAATAATTACCGCTTACATTCCGACACTTAACCAATCACCAATTATTTTCCTAAGTCTCAAATAATCCCCAATATACTTCTCAAATTCCCAGAAATGCCCCCGGACTCCCACGAGTCGGTTATAAATCACTGTCGTGACTTTCCCGCTAAACCGCTCGCTAGGATCGCCTCGAGTCACAAGCTACATATATATCCACATAATAATGTGGTCTCAACATTTTATCAAAAATATTTATATTTATGCCCTCGACGAGCCAAAATTACAAATATACCCTTATACCCTAATCAGGGCCTACATGCATACTAATACACATAGTCATGCATCACATTTATCCAAATAATCATATAAGCATGCTTTTCACCATTAATTCACATAACTTTCAATTGTGCCCTCCCAACACACTAATCAAGGCCCTTAAGCCTTATTAGTAATTTTGGGTCGTTACACAATTAGTGGCCAACTAATCACAAGCATTAAACACAAGACAAATAATTCACAATATTGATAGGAAATTCATATAAACTTCATTTAATAATCATAAGGTTTCAAGAGAATCCATTAACACCCTAAATAAGAAATTAGTTCATGCTAAACATAATCAAATCCATCAAAATAATTATAAACATCACTACAAGAGAAAATAAAAGAAGAAGAAGAAATAAAAAGAATGATAGAACTAGTTGATCTCCATGCTTTTGCCTCCACAGAGTGTTCCTTGATTCTCCTCTTTACATCCTCCTTCAGAAATCATCATAATGTTGCTTAAATAGTAGTTTGTGTTTTGTATGTGAAATTCCACTTGTTATCCTTATTTTCCACCCGAATACATGGCATGACCCAATGGGTCCGTGGGCCCTCTTAAATGGCCCGGGCCTATCCTGAACCTGGTGAACGAGGAAGGATGAAACCCCAGATAGCTCAAGTACCATCGAGCCCAACAACATTCGATGGACACAAGCATAAGAAGGAACCGGGACTAAGATGCAAGCTCGAATCATCTTCTCGGTCCCGACCTACTTATACCATCCGGGATGACAACTGAGGTGGCAGACTAACAAGTCGATGGAGATAGACCTTATCAAGGATCCATGTGAGATATTCAGAGTCACGATGTCCATCTTGGCAAATGAACCCGAATCTTGATGAACAAACCAGGACTCTAGTAAGTGAACTAGGACATTAGTAAACAAACCCAGACTAGACTTCCGAATAGGGCAAGCCTAGCTAGCCCCAATGCTGACCTATCCCCATGAAATCCGGCAGTTGGTCTCCTCAACTAACTTGTAGAAGAGGGTACGCACAAAACATACACTGTTCCTAGGAAATAGTACTACCACTACTCTGATAGATCTTGTCCCCAGGATCCCCTTAGAAGCCCACGCGGACCAGTTCGAGCTAACGTACAATGGGCAGCTGTAAGGCTTGGCCACGCCTGAGCCGGCCCAATGGGCCCAGATTAACTACACGTTATTATGTAACATTCATTGTAGCATGGCTCCATTAGCGAGCAAGCCGTGATTACAACCCTATTGGGCCCGGATTAGTCTGGCCCAAGCCTACTATGCTTGACTGCCTATAAATAGGGCCAATTGCACATTGTAGCAGGGATCCCAAATTTTCTTTGGTAAGCAATTACTCTGCTAAAACTTGTAGAAAACTCCATTGTCAAAAGCTCTCTAAAGCCTAATACAACTGACTCGTGGACTAGGGCTTATTAACGCCCCAACCACGTAAAAACTCTGATTGTTCATTTATAATTCTTTCTTTTCGTCTCTTGTTTCTTAATATATTTCTAGTTTCCGAACAGCTCGGTAAAAATTTTGGTGCTTTCATTGAGAGCTGAAGGAAGCTTGAATCAATCTCGATCATCTGCGAAAATGGTGAACACTAGGCATACTGTGTTTGATCCTGCTCACCAGCAACAGCAAGACAATGGAGAACCATTGCCCAACCAACCGTTTCCTCAAGACCAACCCGAGGACACGCCTTATCAGGGGCCTCTGTCCGACGATTCCCAAAACTTTGAAGATGGGGGTGACTACGACGAAGGCTATTACGAGGAAGATGAAGGGGAATATGAGGATCATGAGGCCAAAAACCCTGTTGATCCTAACGAGAAGAATATGGATCCTGAGTAGGAGGATCTAGAGGTGGTCCGCCTGAGACAACAGGTCCTGGATCAAGAAGCCAGGATAGCTAAACAAAAAGAAGCCACCCGCCAAATGCAAGAGTCCCCCCTGGCTCTTCAGGCCTTTATTGCTGCCCAAGGATTGGCATCCAATCCTTTAGTCGTTCCTTATCCAAGAACGCAGCCGCTTATCCCGCCTATCAGGACTGACGTACCAAACGACGCTAGCCCTATTCTTCCTCCGGGACCATCCCCGCATCCCAGAGTCGGTCCATTGAATCCTACTGATGAGAAATGAAAGGCCAAAAATGGATGATCTTGTTGGAAAAACAAACCCCCAGAAGAAAGCTCACCTCGTTCCAAGAACCGGGGCTAACCCAGGGTGACTCCCTAGGAAAGAACGGATGAATCCTATCCGAGGATGGGATCATTCGAATGATTCGAAGGGGAAGTGCCCATAGGGTATTAAGCCATGGAACATCCCTAAACATGATGAATGAGAATGACGCTTTTATCCTAGCACCTTAGTGAACAAGGATCACGAAGGTCGAAAATGCGGAGAAGAGTCGAAAGCAATCAGTTCAGGAGACGATACTTCCCGAGTAGACTTGCGTGACGGCCTCAATGCCCGAAAGGAGAGGGCCCGCAAGGAAAAGATTCACCCCCGAGGAGGCGACTTGAGGAATAACCTCAACGACAGGAGGAACGAGAGAGTCCCCCTAGACGATGGAATGGCCAAACAATTCATGGAATAGCTGACCGCTCTTAAAAAAGTCACGGACCGTTTGGTCCGAAAACAAGAAGGTGGAGGTTCTGATTCTGAAGAAGAGGAAAATGAGTCATGCGCCAAGCACATACTGGACGTTGTGCTACCAAAGGGGTTCAAAATGTCGGACCTACCTGCCTATACCAGGAACACGGACCCCAGAGATCACTTGTCCCGCTACAATCGTCTAATGACTGTAGCTCACGTCTGTGACAACGACAAGTGCCTATGTTTCTCAATCACTCTAGCTGGACCCGCCAAATAGTGGTGGAAAAGACTTAAGGCGGGATCGATCCAGTCTTGGTCCGGATTGCAATCAACATTCAGTAAACAATTTGTGGCTGCCATAAAGCTGGACATGCAAGTTAGTGTGCTAGCTAATGTCAAGCAACATCCCACAGAAACCCTTAGGGCTTACATCCAGTGCTTTACGGAGGAAGCCTAAAAAACTAAGGTGGATGACGGACAACGCCTGGTGGCTTTCCAGTCTGGGATTAGAGCAAGGTCCCCTCTCTGGGATGACATGCAGCGCAGCAAGGCGGCCACTCTTGAAGAATTCATCAGGAGGGCCCAAGGTTTCATCAACTAGGAAGAGGCCTGAATCCAAGCTTTTGGGTGGCAACCAGCAACCCAGTCGACTGCCCAAACCTTCCCCGGATACGGAGGGAAATATTTGGCAAATGTCTATACGACACCCCCACCAGCGTCCGGATCCCTTGGGACCCTTAGGATGCCATTCATGACGCCGACAGTCTATGGGCCCACTTCAACAGGGTATGCTCTGGCTCCATCAGCCCCATTTTTCGGGTACAGAGTGACACCCACCGGGTATAGTGCCGCTCCCTGCAGTGCCAAACCGCCTCAAGCCGGAGGAGCTGAGGCAAGCATAAACCCCTCCCAGGGAAAGAGAACGAGAAAGAGTTAGAACCGATCTGAGCCATCAAAGAAGGGAAAAAAGGGTTACAAGCCCCAATACACGGAATATACCAATCTGGTGGAAACCTGGGAAAATATTTATCTGGCAACGGGCAATGTAGTCCATTACCGGAAACCAACCCCCATGTTTAAAGGGGGAAAGAATTCGAGGGACACCAACAAAAGGTGCGCCTACCACAAGGGTGTGGGTCACACGACCGAAGAATGTCGTCAACTGAAGGATGAAATCGAGAGCCTGATCAAATTGGGGCATCTTCATCAATGGGCCAGGATGCCAATAGGGGTTCCGGGACTGCCAGCAGTTCCCGGACAACCTATGGCCCCGAGTGCACATGGATTCGGGAGTACAGGCCCCCCAGGGGGCCCCAATAGTGTAAGCACCTGGGCCCGGAATACCATATCCTCCCAAAATCGCGCCTCCATGGGTAGATGGCCACGTGACCACCATATCAGAAGGCTTGCATCTGGGAGGACAATCTCAGAATGATCAGAAAAGGTACCTCAACGAGGTCGATCACGACCATGAGGTATGCGCCATGGTCCAAACTCCAACCCAGCGCTCGAAGTTTATGAACCTGCCCATCACACTCACGGAAGAAGATACCTGGAACGTTCATTTCCCGCATCATGACCCCTTAGTCATTGATGCCCAAATTGCCAACAAAAGGGTATCCCGAGTGTTGGTGGATGACGGGAGCTTCGTCAACGTACTGTTGAAGCCGACATTCACAATAATTGGATTGACAGAGGCAGATCTGGCCTCATGCCCAACATAGATCTACGACTTCGATGGGGATTCGATGGGTAAGATCCAACTACCTGTGTTGTTGGGGAACGAGGTTCAGGTCTCATTCAAATATTGCACTTTCATAGTGGTAGACTGCCCCACTGGGTACACCATAAGTTTTGGTCGTCCCGCTTTAGTCAATTTTAGCGCCATAACCTCCATCTGCCATCTCTGCATGAAGTTCCCATGCGATAACGAAGGAGTGGGAACTGTGCGGGGAGATCAAAAAAGCATATGAAAGTGCTATCACGTCTCCGCTTGACCAATCTACATGGTCCGCGAAGAGCCTCTTGAAGAGGAAAATGCTGATTCAATCCCACCACCACAGCTAGCATGAAGGGTGGTGCGGGAGGAGGATGAATTGGATTTGCGGATAGAAGTGGATAGGGCATTAGAACCCATGGAGGAGGTGGAAGAGGTGTGCATCAATGACAGCGACTCGACCAAAGTAATTCGAGTCGGGAAAAACCTGAACTCGGAGGTCAGGGCTGCCATAATTGCCCAGGTGAAAGAGAACCAGGATGTTCTGGCCTGGTCTCAATCGGATATGACCGGGATCGATCGCAACGTCATATGTCATGCCCTGAACATTGATGTAAATGCAACTCCCGTCCGGCAGAAGCGGAGATCCCTAGGGGTGGAGAGGGCAGAAACCCTCAAGTCAGAAGTCGAGAAGTTGTCCTCGATCAACTTTATTCGGGAGGCCCTGTATCCCATTTGGCTAGCCAATCCAGTGTTAGTACTGAAGCCGAACGGGACGTGGAGGACTTGGATCGACTTCGCCGATCTTAACAAGGCATGCCTAAAAGATTGCTTCCCTCTGCCCCAGATTGACCAGATGGTGGATGCTACATCCTGGTATGAGTTGTTGAGTTTTGTGGATGCCTACTCCAGCTACAACCAGATCTTAATGCATGTAGCAGACCAGGAACATACCAGCTTCTAGCTGGACAAAGGTGTATACTGCTACATCGTCATGCCCTTTGGGCTTAAGAATGTTGGGGCCACCTATCAGAGGCTGGTCAATAGGATGTTTCAGAACCAACTGGGGAAGAACATGGAAGTCTATATAGATGGCATGTTGGTCAAGTCCAAGACCTCGGTCAAACACGCGGATGACCTGACAGAAGCATTTGCCATCATCCAAAAATATGGGATGAAGCTGAACCCCAAAAAGTGCACCTTTGGCGTGGCATCTGAGAAGTTTCTGGGCTTCATAGTAAGCTTAGGAGGGATAGAAGCCAACCCAGACAAGAACAAAGCACTGATCGAGATGCCTTCACCACGAAAGCAAAAAGACGTTCAAAGCTTGACAGGAAGAATAGCAGCTTTGAGCCACTTCGTCTCGAAGTCCACGGACAAGTCCATCCCATTCTTCAATATACTTCGCAAAGCCAGAGGTTTGAATGGACAACCGAGTGTGAAGAGGCCTTCTAGAAATTAAAGGAGAATTTGGCCCAAGCGTCAATCTTGTCGAAACCAGTGGATGGGGAGCCATTGTACCTATATTTGTCAATGTCAGAACACGCCATTAACGGTGTTTTAGTGCGAGAATAGGGAAAGGTCCAGCTCCTGGTCTATTACGTAAGCAAAAGGTTATTGGGCGCAGAGTCCAGATACCCATTAATCGAGAAACTGACATTTTCCTTACTGACCGCCTCCAGGAATTTGAGACCTTACTTTCAATCCCACGCCATTAAGGTACTGACGAACCATATCCCCTACGACAAGTAATATAGAAACCTGAATCATTGAGGAGACTTTTGAAGTGGGCCATGGAGCTTAGCCTGTTTGACATAGCATATATCCACATGATTTCTATCAAGGGACAGGCCCTGGCCAACTTCATCTTAGAATGCATTGGGATAACTGAAGATGAAGAACCCGTCGACCCCATAATGCCCATGTGGAAAATCTTGGTAGATGGAGCCTTAAATAAAAATGGGGTCAGGGCCGAGATCATCTTGATATCCCTGCAAGGTCACCAGTTGCAAAACGCCCTACGCTTCCAGTTCGAAGCGTCAAACAACAAGGCTAAGCACGAGGCCATGCTGGCCGGACTACGCTTGGCTTGGGAGGTAGGAGCAGCAAATATAGAAGTCCACATTGACTCCCAACTAGTGGTCGGGAAGATTTCAGGGGAATACCAAACAAAAGGGGAGAGATGGCTCCTACGTGACACAAACCTAGGAGTTACTCTAATCTTTCAAGAAATAATTCATCTGTCAGATCCCCAGGGAACAGAATGTGTTTGCAGGCACATTGGCAAAATTGGCCACAAATGTTGAAGTAGAGCTCTCCGAGGTGGTCCCAATCGACCATCTACCAACACCTAGTATTCAATCCCCCACAATCATCAATGCCATTGATTACTCTATGTCCTGGATGGGCCCTCTCATCTAGCACCTAACCACTGGGGAAATGCCTGCGGATAGGGTTGTTGCCAGGAAACTTCAGTACTAGGCTCCCACATACATCGTGATGGATGGCAAACTCTATCACAGGGGGTTGTCCATGCCCTATCTTTGATGCATATCTGGGACATAAATGAGTGCAATCATGCATGAAGTACACAAAGGATATTGTGGAGATCACACAGCCGGACTCAGCTTGTCCAAGAAAATCCTAAAGCAAGGATATTTTTGGCCAACGATGAAGAAGGATTGTGTTGATTACGTCCGCAAATGTGAACAGTTCCAAAGGTATTCCCACGACCCCTCCAATGAAAATAACCCTAATGACCAGTCCCTGACCTTTCGCAGTGTGGGGAATCGATTTAGTAGGATCGCTCCCAAACAGGGAAGGGTGGAGTAAAATACACCATTGTAGTCATCGACTATTACACCAAATGGGCCGAAGTGGAACCGATGAGCACCATCACCTCCAAAAAGGCCCTAGAATTCGTCTTCAATAACATTGTGTGTCGATACAGTATCCCTTACAAAATCGTGTTTGACAACGGGAAGCAATTTGATAACGTCCACTTCACCTACTTCTGTGAAAGATATGGCATCATCAAAAGCTTCTCCGCAGTCACAAGGCCTCAAGCAAACGGGCAAACAGAGGCCGTGAACAAGATTTTGAAGGGAACACTAAAGAAAAAACTCCAAGCCTACAAGAGCAAGTGCCCAGAAGAGTTGCCCCGCGTACTATGGGCCTACCGGACCACAGAAAGAACATCGACCGGACATACTCTATAATGCCCTGGTTACCCCAAGACCGTTATGGTGAACTTTGAACCGTGAATTTAACTCGATAATCGAGTTCTTTGGTTAAAAACGTGCTTCTAGGTGCTATTAATAGGTTAAGGTGGAAAACCAACTAAAAGGAAATGATATATTTTATTTAAAACATAAAACTGTTCATGGGCCCATCAAAACATTTATAAGTTATTTACAACTCTAAATGGTCATTACAGTTTAAATTTACAACCCACCGACCTAAGCGGATAAAATAGGGTAAACCCCCTAGTTCCTCTAAGAACTCCCTAGCCGTGGTGGTCAAGTGGCCGCATATGTACATATCACCACCTAAGCTCTCCACTCAAGGTTAGGTGAGCTTTTCTTTCCCTTTACCTGCACCACATAGCACCCATGAGCCAAAGCCCAGCAAGAAAACACAGTAATGCAAGCATATAATATCAAATGATGATCATGGTAATCATACAGAGCTTATAGCTCTGAACAGATGAGTGAATATCACTTTGTGGTTACAATAACCATGAAGGAGCTTATAGCTCTTAATCAAATGAGTGATTTAACACTTGAGGTTGTGGTAAACCATAATGAGTGACTGACGAGCAAGTCACTAGCTTAAACAGATGAGTGACTGCTAGGTAAGTCACTAGCTTAAACAGATGAGTGACTGCTAGGTAAGTCACTAGCTTAAATAGATGAGTGACTGTTGGGTAAGTCACACGGGGCTTAGCACCCACAGCCATGTGACTAAATAGTCACTGTGGCTCTAAGTAACTAGCCTTTGGCTAGACAAGCACTTATAGTATTCATCGAACTTAAGGTCGGTCCAGCATTAACGCTCTTCTAAGTCATTTAATGCATATGTCGATTAGATCTAATCTTTATTGGCTTGCGTTGAACACGCTAAGGCCGTTCCTGACTTATGAGTCAGCATTGTGTGACCAGTGCCCAGTACCATTGCTGAACTTGACTAATGAGTCACAGCTTCACAGTTGATACTAACACCTTTGCCAATTTTGACTATTCAGTCAGTACCATGCTCAAGTGAGCAAGATTTGCTAAGCATTCAATAATCAATCCATGTCCACATTTAAACATTCAACATGCCTCATGAATAACCATGCATGTTACATATGGGGTACAATTTTCTTACTTCTAATTCGAGCAAGAATTAATATAAGAACGACCCTTGAGAACGATCTGTCTTTTAGTCCCTTAGCGGTCACCTAGTCATAACCAAATATGAGATTTCATCAATAAAATGAATAATAAAAAGTTTCCAAACCAAGATCTAGCCTCCGGGACGTTGAATCCTACTAAACCGGGTAGTAGGAACGATCCCGAGGCCTAAGATTTGAGTTCCCATGACAAAAACACATTTTTGCCCAAAATAACTCTTAAGGGCCGCGGCCCTACTTCCACCATGCCACGGCCCGCCTCCTAAACAGAGGCGCCAACCTCAAGCTCCTGCACCCAATGCCACGGCATTGCCTCCCAAGCACCGCGGCATTGCCTCCCAACAGCCAAAAACCCCTGTTTTCTCCCATCAAAACCTCACGATTCTCCTTGAAACCAAGCTTTCGAACCACTCCCAAACTTCACCCAAACATCCAATTTAACCCCTAAACTTCATCTACGTCATACCTTCATCAAAACCCAAGCATCCAAACTCAAAAACTCCCATTGATTCCAACTATCCATATCAAAATCTATAGGCTGAAAACTATAAGAAAAACAGAGTAATTCTTGAAATTCATGGATAAAATCTTACCTCAAACTAGTTTTGAATCCTTTTCAATGAATGAATCAAGTTCCTAAGCTCAAACCTTTAGTTTCCTAGCTTAATTCCTCAATTTGGCTTCAAAAATTCCAAAGAAGAAAAGAGAGAAAATGATGAACGTAAGGAAGAAGGTGAAGCTTTGTTTTTTTATGTTCTTTCTACAAGTTTCTACAGCCAATAAAGTCATATATATCCATTCCAAATGACCTTAATGCCCCTAGGTCATTTAAAAGCTTCTAAAGTCTCCCCAAGGGTAAAATTGTCATCTTCCACCTATTTCGTTAATCATAATTAATGCTCTCCAATTCCCGTTATTCTCGATATTCTCAAATACCAATAATTCAAATCCCGTTACCCTTTTATTCCCGGTAACGCTCTAATCACCAAAACACCCCGAGACTCACCCCGAGCCTCGAACTCAAACCTGTTATGACCAAACCGATAATTTATATTCAAAGATCGTCTCATGCCGACTAGCTCGAATAAATCCACATTATAATATGGCCTCAACAATTAATCACAAGCATGCACCAAAACATACAGATATACCCTCAATGGGCCAAATTACCAAAATATCCTTACAATCAAATGTGGACCCGCATGCATGCATTTAACATCATATTATAATATATTTCACATAGACATGCATATAATCATTTAATGGCACAATAAAACAATTATGGCCCTCCCAGCCTACTAATCCAGCCATTAAACCACATTAGGGATTTTGGGGCATTACATACTCCCTATTCGATGGTATACGAATGTTAAGCAATCTCGTCTCACAGACGAGACACATACAATCCCGTCTGGAACCACTTCTTACTCCAAGAATCCTTAGATATCATAGAAGAGATCCGGGAGGAATCACATGTGTAGATGAGGGTGTATAAGGGTAAAATCGCCAGACACTTTAACTCTAAAGTTAAAAGCCGAAGGTTTGAAACCGGCAATCTAATCCTTAGAAGAGTCTTCCCTACAACCCAAGATCCATGAGTGGGGGTTCTGGGATCAAACAGGGAAGGACCCTTTGAAATCCAAAAAGGAAATATGTCTGGGAACGTATCGCTTAAGACGACTAGACGGAACGGAGGTCCCAAGGGCCTGGAACGCAGAACACCTCCTCCGGTACTATTAGTAATCAGGAGGATCTAATTCTGTTTCTTGTTAACATTTTTTATTTCTAGTTGTTGACCCAGATTTTGGCCAACTGACACAGAGTCAGAATACGCTTGACATGGATAAGAACGTTGGAAAGAACGTGATGACGAAAATAATAAGAACACAAGAGTTTATAGTGGTTCGGCCCCAAGATCTGGTAATAACCTACGTCCACTTGAATTATTATTATTGAAATAAGATCCAAAGGGGTGATCAAAGAACTAGGGTTCAATGAATTTCACTAACCTTTGAAGAAGAAAATACAATTATTCTAGTGTAATCTCTCTTTTATCTTAAATGACCTTTTTTGCTCAAAAGAAAAAGTCTCGGATCCTCCTCCCTGAGCCCTCTTCTTCTATCTATAAGCTCAGGGAAGATTTACATGTATTTGTTACAGATATGATTTCCTAAATAGTCGAATACTCAGGAAATCATGGGAGATAATTTCGGAATTCATCTTAACTGCCTAAGATCTCCTCTGCGTATAATGCACATACGACCAGGCTGGTCGTATGAAGAAACCGGTCGCGTGACACTGGGTGTTTTCCTGGTCGATAGTCGAGCACAGATTCTGCCAGGTGTCAGCCACATGTAATTAATGCCTACCATGTCATTCACTTCTGATTTTTGGGATAACATTTGCCCCCCAAGTTTGTTTATTGCGACCAGCAATAAAGAAACTTAAAGGAACAACCGTTCACATTCCCATGATGTCTGTCAGAATCCCCGTGCATTCTCGAAAACCGTGACATAATTATGTCTAATCAAGCCTTTTTAGTTTCCAAAAAGACACTTTTGACGGCTGATGCACTCCCCCACGTTTCAAAAGTGGGAAGTGATGATTATTGCCTTTTGACTATCCCTTCGACCCCTATAAGTAGGCCTTTCTTCCCCTTTAAGAAAATTTTAGTCACCATCTTTGCCAAAACTTTCAAAAACTTGCACCAGAGTTCAGAGCTTCGAATACCAGTCCGACGCCTAGCCGAAGGTTTTCCAATTTGAGTTTTCATTTTCTTCAGAATCTCCATCTTCTCTCAGGTAAGGACTCCATCCTTTAAGTTCTCTATTACGCCATGCATGCCGTCTTTATGCTCTGATATTTCTGCATTCTTGAATAGGGTTTTTAGGGTTTTTTGGTATGAACCACCTACTGTTTGGTAAAAGTGCGTCTTTATGCCTTGTATAGGTTAGGTCGATACTTTGATATATAGAATCTTAGACTTAGGACGTTAGGTTGATGAAAGATTCAACCTTTAAGCCAGGTGAAAAAACTGAAATTTTTTCCCGCCCTTTAGGAGTTGAAAAAGTTCTTTTCAGAAAACAATTTTCTTTCCTTTTTGTTTTTTATCCGTCTTTTAAACTACCCACGTTGAAGTTAGTGTAGGACTAGGATGTTGCTGGTTATTTAGGCACGAGCGATGTTATCCCAACTCCTCCCACTACTTCGCGGATTGTGTCTTATCTCCTCCATTGTCTGTTTGCAGTTCATATGCAAGACCCTTGGGGGGGGGGGGGGGGAGAAAGACCTATCGAAGATGAACTTTTGGCCCAACTGCTCGAGGGCGAAGAGAATCCATCCACGCTGATTCCAGAAATTCCATTTTCACGTTCTAACCCAAATCCTCCACCAGCTCCTACCCAGGAAATGGCAAGAACAAAAACTAAGGCTAGAAAAAGATGCAACCCTTACTCTCCAAGTCAGCCTCCTGCTGATGTTCCCTCGACCAGTGGTCGAGGTGAATTCCCTCCTGAAACCGAAGTTCAGAGGCGTGCCCGTCCTCGTCATGTCGATCAGCCGGCTGTCGAGTAGCACGTGGTGTCCCCAAGTACGGTGACAATTCGCATGATCAACAACTATATAAATAAATACAATCTGACAAGGGTAACCCTAGTCAGACCTTCCATCGACCAGCGAGCCAACCTGCCAGGGGGGGCTTATAGCGCCTGGTCGAGATACCATATCGAGGCGGGTGCCGCCCTGCCTCTTCATTTATTTTTCCAAGGGGTGGCAAACTACTTTCGGGTGGCCCCTTTTCAGATTACCCCGAACGGGTATAGGATGCTGGCCGCACTCTATATCCTTTATAAACTCAAGAAATGGCCAGCTCCTTCTCCTCACGAGGTCAATTATCTGTTTGACCTTAAGTCCAACCCCAACCAAGATGGTACGGGGTTTTTCCATTTTTGCCACCAGGAGACCGGTCGCACCTTTCTATCCGAGACCACTCATATCTCCAATGTGGGGAAGTATCATATGGAGTACTTCCTGACGCCCGACATCGCCGCGGACAATCTGGCCTTCACTCGAGAAGGTAAGGAAAATAATGATCCTTAAAATAGTAGTTCCTGTGCTTGAAATCTTTCTTGTCGTAATGCTTCACTGTTCCATTGTGTTCCAAGTCCATGGTTACGCCCGACCCCCACTCCAGGAATGGAGTCGAGGGCAGCACTCTTAGCCAGTACGTCCAATGCTGCTAAGAGTGTAAAAAACTTGATCAATGAGGCTAACCTTAGGTTGGCTGGCCTTAAGGGCTCCCAACCTGCGACCAGCGAACCCGTGGCGGGTGGTGTTCATGCTAATGTGGGACCTGAGTAGGGACCCGAGCAGCAACCTCAGGTGCCTCCCCCTAGTAGGAGGCCAGCTGGGGTTACAATCAGGGAACCTGCTGTTCCCCACTGAGCAGCAGAACTGTCGGTCCCCAAGGGCAAGGGGAAACAAAAGGCTGCTGAGCCTGCTGAACAGTCTGACGACTCGTCGGATGTATACGGTACACCATTCTCATTTTTGAATAATCTGACAATCCCTTCTCATCTATTTGATGGGGATGGCAACTTTAGGAACACCCCTTCTTTAAATTCAGATTTCTTCCAGGAACTAGGTAGTCCAGTAGATAATGTTACGACTAGTAGGTGTAGCTCGGGTATCTTACTTTTGTAATTCTTCTACTCTAATCTCTGCTTTCTCGCGACCCTTTAATCTCATTTTTTGAATTGTTTCTCTTTGTGCAGGTATGGACTCCGGGGACTTCTTCGACCATTACCATGTTGCTGCTGATTCTTCTGTCCCAAAGAAGGACAGTAAAAGGGCTCGAGGGGAAAGTAGCAAAACCCCTTCAAAGAAGGCCCGGACAGAAGATACCCCTGCCACAGCCTCTTCCAAGGAGGACCTACCACATCCGCCTGCCCCTGAGCAGCAGACTCCCACGCCTGCCAATCCTCGGTCTTCCTCAAAGGCCGCAGACAAAGAGACCTTGGACCACCTGTCCGAAGGCCCCCTGTCCAGCCACATAGTTGGCATGGCCAGGGAGAGAATATACCGGCTCTCGAAGCACAAACGCAGCCAAACCGCCATCAATAATACTGCCACAATGGACATCAACAAAATCATTAACAGAGAGTTGAATGAGATAGCTAGTGTAAGTCATCTTTTGCTGCTTTGTCATTTATGCTAAACTTCCTTTCCTAACTCATTTTTTTTCAGGGGTTTTTGCCTTTGACTGCTAGCTGGTGTCGTGCTGGGGCAATGGTCTCTCGAGAGAAGAACTTTGACTCCAGGCTTGCCCAGGCTAAGCAAGCGCTTGAGGATGAGAACACCAAGGTGTTCGAGGAGAACCGGGAGTTGTCAAAGCTGAACGAGCAACTATGCGAGGACCAAGCCACTCTTACCCAGGAGATTCAGGAGAGTCAAGAGGCCCTGTAGAAAGCATCGAGGAGCGGAAAAAATGGAAGGAGAGTGCTGTCCTCAATACCCAAGAGTGTAAGAAGTTCAGTCTTGATCTGATCGCCAGCAGAGGTGAGGCGAAGAGGCTCGAGGAACGGGTGCAAGAACTTGAGGGGCGCTTTCAGGAGCTTGAGGGGTGCATTCAGAAGCTCGAGGAGGATGGGGCCAGAAATCTGAAGAAGTACAAGGAAGCCACCTTCCTCAGTTTCTACGATCTCTAGAAGCATAACCGAGGGGTCAACATCGACTATCTTTCCGAGCGGCTGCAAAGAACGCTGATGGCGCAGTGCACTGCTCGGTTGGAGGCAGAGGAGAGAGCTAAGGCCAAGACCCTTGCTGCTGATGCTAAGGCCGATCCTCCGACTGATAAGAGCGCTCCTAACCCAGAAGACCCTCCTGCTCCCCAGTAATTTTCTTTTTATCTTTCAGTTTTTATGGCCCACGGGTCTATTTGTAAACACAATTTATTTTCATTACTGCGAGGGCAGCTTTTTACTTATACTTGAACAATTACATTCGAGCAGTACTGCTCGCGGTGTAAAAGCTTTTTTCTTTTAATCACATATTTACATCCGAGCACTAATGCTCGCGGTGTAAACGATTGCCTTGTCGATATTACAATGTTTATTATAATACCTGTTCGCATGACCGAACTTAGCATAGTACTTTGGTTTGATTTTTCAAAACACGAATTTTGAAAAATGCTCTAAGTACCGTAGCATGCTTTCACTTATTTTGTTCATGTGTTTACATACCTCACGGTATGCTTTGCTATCGATGTACCTTATATGTCCCCCAAGTGATCGAGGAGCTTTAGGTCCTTGGTCACTTGCCTTGACCACGACTTGTGCGAACATTACTGCTCGATATTAATTATAACACTTGCAATACAGCAAAATAACACACGTAATGAACAAATACTTGTAAAAATAAATTTACAAAGGTTGGCAAGAATGACTGGCTGCGCATAGTCCCTTATAGTCTCGTATTAAAATGGACTAAACATGTCTTTACGAGTGATCTTAAAAAAAGATCTTACACTTAGTAAGCGATTAGCCATACAACGTGGCTAATCCCTTTTTCAAAACTTGTAAAAAGTAAAAATTAATACAAGCCAGTCCTTTAAGAAGGACTGTTCATTGGTAATACTTGCGCAAGTGTTCTCCATTCCAGTAGCGTGGAACGAGATCTCCATTCAAGCGTGCAAGTTTGTAGGTGCCTGGAGGAAGGACTTCTTCGATCTGATACGATCCTTCCCAGTTTGGTCTGAGTAGTCCAACAGTGGGGTCGCGAGTATTCAAGAAAACTTGTCGTAGCACTAGATCTTCGACGTTGAATTTTCTTTCTTTTACTTTTGAATTAAAGTACCGGGCGACTTTTTGCTGGTACGCAACTACTCGGAGTTGGGCTTTTTCTCATTTTTCGTCTATTGAGTCCAGGGACTCCATCATCAATTGGCTGTTCTGATCTTGGTCGTATGTAATCCGACGGTGAGAGGGCGGATCCAACTCGACTGGCAACATGGCTTCATATCCATAGGCTAACAAGAACGGAGTATGCCCTGTCGCTGTTCGGTGAGAAGTCCTATACGACCATAAGACTTCAGGCAGCTATTCTGGCCATGCTCCTTTAGCGTCTTCAAGTCTTTTCTTCAGGGTGTCTTTAAGCGTTTTATTCACTGCTTCGACTTGTCCGTTCGCTTGCGGATGAGCAACTGAAGAAAAGCTTTCGATAATTCCGTGTCTTTTGCAGAAGTCTGTGAACAGATCGCTGTCAAATTGGGTGCCGTTGTCTGAGACGATCTTTCGGGGCAAACCATATCGGCAGATAATGTTCTTGATGACGAAGTCAAGAGCTTTCTTGGTCGTTATGGTGGCGAGTGGTTCAGTTTCGGCCCATTTGGTGAAGTAGTCGACTGCTACAATTGCGTATTTCACCCCACCTTTTCCTGTTGGTAGCGATCCGATCAAATCAATACCCCATACTGCGAAAGGCCATAGACTCTGCATCTGTTTTAATTCGTTTGGAGCTGCTCGTGGGATCTTGGAAAACCTTTGACATTTGTCTCATTTCCGCACGTACTCCGCATAATCCTCGTTCATAGTTGGCCAGATATAGCCCTGCCTTAGGATCTTCTTCGCCAAACTTTGCCCCCCAGCATGATCTCCGCAAAAGCCCTCATGTACTTCCTTCATCAGTTCCTTAGCTTTCTCGGACGTAATACATCTGAGCAATGGCATGGAATATCCTCTTCAATACAAAACATCATCGCCAGTATATACCTCGCTGCCTGCCTTTGGAGAGTTCTGGCTTTGTTCCTATCTGTCGGTAGTGTGCCCCTGGTCAGGTATTCCAAGTATGGTGCCATCCATGTGTCTTCCACCCGGATTTCCATGCTAGTTACATCTGCCCGTATACTTGGCTCGCTCAATCTTTCTACTGGCACAATATTCAAAGTGTCAGCATCTTTCGCGCTTGCCAGTTTAGCTAAGGCATCTGCATTCGAATTCTGGTCTTGAGGTATCTGTTGGAGGGTATACTTTTGGAACTGTGCCAATAGATCTCTAGTTTTGTTTAGGTAGGCTCCCATTTTGAGGCCTCGTGCTTGATATTCCCCTAGTACTTGATTCACCACCAGCTGTGAATCGCTGTAAATATCGAGCACTTTTATATCCATGTCTTTTGCCACTCGTAATCTAGCGAGGAGGGCTTCGTATTCGGCTTCATTATTTGACGCGGTGAAGTCGAACCTAATGGCGCCGTGAAATCGATGCCCTTCTGGCGTTGTCAATATCACACCCGCTCCTGCGTGAGATTCATTGGATGACCCATCCGTGAATAACTTCCACGAAGGAGCTTCATCTTGAGGCTCAGGCGCACTAGGCTATTCGCACTGCTCCCTGTCTGGGAGTTCGGTGAAATCTGCAACAAAATCAGCCAAGACTTGTCCCTTTACTGCTGCTCGTGGTGAATACGTGATATCGAATTGCCCTAGTTCGACTGCCCATTTTAATAGACGCCCAGCTGCCTCTGGTTTCTGGAGGACTTGCCGAAGTGGTTGGTCGGTTAAGACTGTGATAGGATGAGCCTGGAAGTAAGGACGTAGCTTTCTAGAGGCCAAGATTAAGCAATATGCTAACCTTTCGATGGGAGGATACCTCTATTCTACTCCGACCAACCTCTTGCTTACATAGTAAACCACTTTTTGTACGCCCTCTTCCTCTCGTACTAGTACCGCACTAGCAGCAACTTCAGTGATCGCCAGGTAAATGAACAAAGTTTCTCCTTCAATTGGCTTTGATAAAATGGGAGGTTGTGCCATATGGGCCTTCAAGGCCTGAAAAGCTTGCTCGCAGTCTCCTGTCCATTCGAATTTCTTATTGCCCCTAAGTAGATTAAAGAAAGGGACGCATTTGTCCGTTGATTTGGAAATAAATCTACTTAGGGCTGTGATTCTCCCAGTCAAACTTTGCACATCTTTGATCTTTTCTAGCGATTTCATATCGATCAGGGCTTTTATCTTGTCGGGGTTGGCCTCGATTCCTCTTGAATTTACAATGAACCCCAAAAACTTGCCTGATCCAACTCCGAAGGAACATTTGAGAGGATTTAGTTTCATCTGGTACTTGTTCAATACATCGAAACACTCTTGCAAATCCCTCACATGTCCCTCCACTTTTTTCGACTTTACCAGCATGTCGTCCACATATACCTCCATGTTTACGCCGATCAGCTCTTTAAACATGTGGTTAACTAGTCGCTGGTAAGTCGCACCTGCGTTTTTCAGTCCGAAAGGCATTACTTTATAACAGTATAATCCCGTATCAGTCCGAAAGCTGGTGTGATCCTCATCAGGAGGATGCATTAGGGGTGAGCATCTAAATCGACAAACCGCGGTGACCGACCGCACCGCACCATACTACACTGCAAACCGCGGTGTCAAAAGTGTAATGGTTCGGTATGGTTTGTATTTGAGCTAAACCGTACGGTGCGGTGCGGTGCGCGGTTTGGCGGTGTGAAATTTTGGTTTGCACCGCATACTTACAAATATATTAAAAAAAAATAAACTTTACATATATACCATTTTTTATAGTTACCCAATATGGGAGACTTGTATATTTTTTTTGTGTTTCACTGAACTTAATTGATAACTTGTGATGTTGTTTAGAACTTATTAAGGATTTGTTATGAACTAAGGATTTAGTATTTTTTAAAAAATTTAAATTTTGTTATGACATATTTTTTAACATAAACCGTGGAAAACCGCCCAAACCACACCGCAAAAAATGGTTTGGTTTGGTCGGTTTGGTGCAACCAAATCACACCGCATGGTGTGTTTTAGTTACTAAACCGCACTTGCGGCGTGGTGTATTAAAAAGTGTTCAAACCGCCCAAACCACACCGTGCTCACCCCTAGGATGCATACTAATCTAATTGTAGCCTGAGTATGCATCCATGAAAGAGAGGATCTCGTGTCCTGCAGTAGCATCGACCAACTGGTCGATTCTTGGGAGTGGGAAGCAATCTTTTGGGCAGGCTTTATTGAGGTCTGTAAAATCCACACAGGTTCACCATTTGCCGTTTGGCTTGGGAACCAGCACTGGATTAGAGACCCACGACGGATAGAACGCTACCCGGATGAATCCATTCTCCTTCAGTCTTTCGACTTCCTCCTTTAAGGCTTTCGATCTATCCTTATCGAGCAGCCTTCTCTTGCTGTACGGGTGAATTTTTTTTGTCTATGTTCAGGACATGGCTGATAACCGTAGGGTCTATTCCAACCATGTCTTTATGCGACCAGGCGAAGATTTCTTAGTTCTACTGCAAAAATTCCACCAGTGTACGCTTCGTGATTGCTTCCAAATATTTCCTGACCTTTACTACTTTGATCGAGTCTTTTTCGTTGAGTTGGACCTCTTCCAGGTCCTTAATGGGTCCAACAGTATCTTCAAAATCCCAAAAGCGAGGATCTAAATCTCTATCCCCACTTTGGGCAACACCCTATTTGGTGACTCCTTCACCGGATTGGGCTTGTGTATCAATTGCCATCTGCAACCTCTCAGAGGGAGTGCTTTTTGACGTTCCTTTCTTTGCCTTCGTGATCGAGGTGTTGTAGCACTCCCAGGCCTCCCTCTGGTTTCCCAACACGTGTCCTACCCCTGTGTATGTCGGGAATTTCATAGCTAGGGGCCATATGGAGGTGACGGCTCGTAGGTCTACCAGTACAGGTCTTCCAATGACGGCATTGTACGCCGAGGGACAATCAACCACTATGAAAGTAGCGAGTAATGTCCTGGTAGCAAGTGCTGTACCTGCTGTCACTGGAAGTCTGATTGACCCTGCAGGGGCAATTCCCTCGCCAGAGAAGCCATATATTGTTTGGTTGCAAGGCTCCAAGTCCTTAACGGACAACTTCATGCGTTCCAGAGAAGACTTGTACAGGATGTTCACTGAACTTCCTGTATCGACTAGCACTCTTTTCACCATCATATTGGCCATTTGGATGTCCACGACCAGCTGATCGGAGTGTGGGAACCAGACATGTTGGGCATCACTATCAGAGAAGGCTATCTCGCCTTCTTCTGATCGAGCTTTTTTCGGTGCGCGGTCCTCCACAGTCATCATCTCGATGTCCTGGTCGTGGCGCAGGGTCCGAGCATATCGTTCCCTGGCCTTGCCGCTGTTTCCTGCGAGGTGCGGGCCTCTGCAGATGGTTAATAGGGTGCCGGCTATGGGATCAGGCTGCAAAGGTGGCGAGCGTTGGCGTGTGGGCACCTGCTCGTTGCCACCTGGAGCTTCTCGTTGGGAATTTCCCGAGGCTCGTACATATCTCTTCAAGTGTCCTTGTATGATAAGGAACTCGATCTCATCCTTCAACTAGTTGCACTCATTGGTGTCATGTCCGTAGTCATTGTGGTAACGACAGAACTTGGTGGTGTCTCTACTCGAAATGTCCTTTCGAATGGGGGCAGGCTTCTTGTAAGGCACACTGGAACTCGTGGCCTGATATACCTCTCCCCGAGACTCAACAAGGGTAGTATAGTTAGTGAACTGAGGTTCATAACGATTACCCTTGGTCCTCTTGTTATCAGAGGTGGAAGGCTCGTTGTGTGGCCGTTTTCCACCATTCTTGCCACTGCCGTTCTCGTTGCCGTTGGGTTTCGACCCATTGGTGGCTTTGGCGGGTTCGGCTGCCTCCTTATCTTTGCCTGGGGGTTTCCCTTCATTGGCAATGGCGTCTTCGAGCTTAATATAACGATCAGCTCGATCTAGAAATTCCTGGGTTGTCCTAACCCCATGCTTTCTGAGGCTCTCCCAGAGAGGGGTACGGCGCTTAACTCCTGCCGTTATGGCCATCATTTTGCCTTCATCACCCACCGTTTTTGCTCCGGCGGCGGCTCGCATAAAACGCTGAACGTAGTCTTTTAGCGATTCTCCATTTTGCTGGCGTATCTCGACCAGCTGATTTGCCTCGGTAGGGTGCACACGACCCGCATAGAACTGTCCATAAAAATCCTTCACGAACATTTCCCAGGAAATTATACTTGCAGGAGGGAATTTAAAAAACCACTCCTCTGCAGCGTCAGAAAGTGTTGCAAGGAAGATCCTGCACCGTGCGTCTTCGGACACTTTCTGAATGTCCATTTGTATCTCAAACTTGTTGACATGAGATATCGGGTCACCATACTCGTCAAAATTTGGTAGCGTAGGCATTTTAAACTTGCTAGGAGTTTCAGCCATGGCTATCCTCTGGATGAAAGGAGTACCTTTTCTCCTATCATGGTCAATGTAAGACGTTCTTCCCCCGACCAGTTGCTGTACTGCCTGGTTGAGGGCATCTATCTGGGCCTGCACGGCGCTAGGAATCGCCGGGGCCTCTGCTGCTGGGGGGATGTACTCACCATGCCACTCGCGGTGATCGTTGAGTACGTCTCTCAAGTCTTCATCTCTTCTCCGCTGCTCGCTGGCTCCGAGCCGGTTGAAGACATTATTGTGTTTGGGCTGCCCCCCAGCATCCCGTCTATCGGGTAGGTCATCCTGAGGTGGCTGGCTCCTGCCTCCACCTCTTTCTTCATTTCTCCGACTGGCATTTCCTCTGCCTGAGTCGGCTTCGTTATAACCATGGCCATCTCTGAATCTTGATTGGCTATGGTGGGATCGGCTGTTCCCTCGATGGCCCTCCCGGGCTGGAACCTCTCGAGCGTTAGAGGGTGGTCTGCGTTGGTCGTTAGGTCCCCGTGCACTATCATGCCGTGGGGGGCCTCGGACCGCAGAGCCTAACTCTGAATTCCTCCTGTTACCAGGAGGATGCTGTCCTCTGTTTGGAAGATTTGGCCCATCACCCCTATGGCGTCTAGGACTTCGAGGCTGCTGCTTGTTCCTATTTTGCCTCTGTTGCGGGGGATGGCCGCGACCAGCTTGGGATGGAGGCTGTTCCTCGGGGTCCATCAGTGGGACATCGTCATGGGGCACCTGTGGCTGTTCGGGCCTTTGTGGGCTCGAGGGCTGGACATGCGGGCTAGGATTGGGGCCCCTGTGGGGTGGCCCACTGGCGGGTTGATCAGGCTGCGAAGCAGGTGCAGCCTGATTCCTAGCCAATTGCAGGGCTGCCTCGAGGGTTGCCATGGCTTCCCTCTGGCGACGGTCCATCTCCGCCTACCTTTCACTCAACTCCAGACGCTGCCGCTCAATTTCTTGTTGCTGCCGCGCCATGATTTCAGCATCACCTTCCTGGCTGGCCCTCAGATTGGCCAGCTCTTCATGCAGCGCCCCTAGGGTACTCTTTAGCGTCACGTCGTCCATTTCTTCCTCGTCAAAGTCCAAATGTGGCTCATCCTCAGCCACGCTTGCAGGAGGAGGAGGAGGAGGCGGGTTAGATGGTGCAGCGGCGGCCACCTGCCCAGTTTTCCTTGTAGTTTTCGCCATTGGTTTTCTCAACAATGCTATATCAAGCTCTCAATGAAAGCACCAGAATGTTGACCCAGATTTTGGCCAACTGACACGGAGTCAGAATACTCTTGACGTGGATAAGAACGTTGGAAAGAACGTGATGACGAAAATAATAAGAACACAAGAGTTTATAGTGGTTCGGCCCCAAGATCTGGTAATAACCTACGTCCACTTGAATTATTATTGAAATAAGATCCAAAGGGGTGGTCAAAGAACTAGGGTTCAATGAATTTCACTAACCTTTGAAGAAGAAAATACAATTATTCTAGTGTAATCTCTCTTTTATCTTAAATGACCTTTTTTGCTCAAAAGAAAAAGTCTCGGATCCTCCTCCCTGAGCCCTCTTCTTCTATCTATAAGGCCATCTATACAAATCCAGGATTAAAAACGAAGGCCATCTATACCTAAGACTACATTCTTCGGTAACTTGGGGGGTAAGGCCATCTATACAAATCCAGGATTAAAAACGAAGAGGATGCAAAGCTCGGGGCTTATTCTGGATCCGGATTTGTATAAACTGGAGGTTCAAAACCTAATAGGATGCAAGGCTAAAAGCCCAGTCCTAACCCGGACCCACATCGTCCAGGGAATTCAAAACATAAAAGGATGCAAGGCTCAAAGCTCAGTCCTAACCCGAACCCACATCGTCCGGGGGGTTCAAAACCTAACTCCCAACAAAAAGGTGCATGGCTAAAAGCCAGCCCTAACCTGGACCCACATCATCTAGGGGGTTCAAAACCTAAAAGGTTACAAGGGTCAAAGCCCAGTCCTAACCCGGACCCACATCGTCCGGAGGGTTAAAAACCTAAAAGGATATAAGGCGCAAAGCCCAATCCTAACCCGGACTGATATGGTCCGGGGGTTCAAACTCAACTCCTGAAAATTAGTTGAGACATAATGTGGTCCCGGATAACCAAATCCCTATTCATGTTTTCCTTTGAATGGCCCAGAACCATTGAAACGTGAATCTTAGGTTCAAATTGGTTAAAGTTAATCTTATAAACGGCCTAGGCCATTGGAACCTGAACCTCGGGATCGAAATAAGCTAATCAACTAATCTTTAATGGTCTAGACCATTGGAACCTAAACACCAGAGTTAGGACAAATAAATCAGATGACAATTATTAACTCCTTAACGGTTCAGGGCATTGGAACTTGAACATCAGGTTTAGAACGAGTTAACTAATTAAGTCATATCTAAAACAAATCTCTAACGGTCTAGGCCATTGGAGCCTGAACCATAGAGTCGAGGTAAATCATTTAAGTTAAATTGATAAGTCCAAAACGGTCCAGGCCGTCAAGACCCGAATATGGGTCTCAGGACAGGTTAAATACCTTCTACGATATTTCCCTAGTGGTCTTGGCCATTGGAACCATGACTCAATATTCAACTTGGATTCATGCAGAGTGGTAAAACACTTAGTGAATTTAAAAAATAAATAAATAAACGAATATAAAGTGGAAACCATTATGTAGAGAAAAATCAATATATAAATACGGATGATAAAAATTATCTTGGACGCATCTGCATCCATAAAAGTAATATAACTACAAAAAACAGGAAGGAAGCCCTAACTAAAATACAAAGGCCCAGGCCTAGGCTTCATTCTGATTTGGGACATTCGGAGTATTCTCGCCCTGCTCATCCCCAGCTAGGAGCGCCACATCAGATTTTTCCTTGGCTTCGAATTCAATCCTCTTTGTAGCCAGATCTGGATAGAGGAGGAGATTCATGTTCTTGTCTTGGAGCCACGCTATGTAAGTGGCCTCGTCAAAAGTGGCTACCAACATCTCGTCAGCCTGCTCTTTCTTCTGGCGAGCCTCCTCGCTCCGCTTCATCTCCAGCTGAACCTTGCCCTCCAAAGCTTGGTTACGGGACTCAAGGTTTATCACCTTCTCCTGATCCTGGTGAAGTTGGTCCTCAGCCGCCTCCAAAAGGGCTTTGATCGAAACCTCTAAGCCACAAACACGACGTAGCTCCGCCTCTAGTTTTTCCACCGACTTCTTATTTTCGGCATCCTTCCTGGACAAAGCTTCCTTGTGTTGACCCGAACCTGGGCAGCCTCCTCATGCTCGACTTCAATCCGAGCAGCCTCCTTGGCAAGGGCCTCCCTAGCAGCTTCCCGTTGATTAACGACCCCCTCCAGCTCCATCTAGGCCATCTCCAGCTTCACAGCCATCTCGGACACCAAATTCGAGTTCCTATGGGCCAACAAGGCATCCTAGAACAAAACAAAGTTAGGAAATTTACAAAGAATAATGATAATAAAATAAAAGATTAGACGGGCATATGGCTTACCGCGGTGGCCTGATGACGAATGGCCTGGGAGATAAAAATGGCATCCTGGCAGGCTAAGGTAGCATATCGTTTGAGCTGAAGGGTGGACATGGTAGCCCCCACATGGGCCAACAAGTCCACAGCAAGCGGAGCTGTATCTTGCCCCAACTTAGGCCAGAACCTAGTCTCGACTACGAGTCGGCTCACGATCTGTTGGGGAGCATTGAAGGCCTCCGGACAATTGGCGAACTCCACCTTCTGCCGGATGATCAGGGCTTGGGCCACCTCGTCCCGTCTGTCGTCCCAAGCTCGAGACATCATTTTCATCCTCTCCTCCTGGAGGATCAGGTCCCCTTCCTCGGGAAGGATGGGGTTGACGGGAAGCCTTGGAGCCTCCGAGACCTCTTGCGTAACAATGAGGCTTTCCCAGGAGGAATGCTCCTTGTTTAGGGCTGGATCCTTGGTCTTGTTCCTCTTAGCCCGCTTCGAAGACCTTGCGGCACCCGAGTCCGCTTTCCTCTTGGTCGCCCCTCCTCCTTCGAAAGGCTTATGCTCCAAATTAATAACTTGGAGAGGAGCAGGTTGGGGCGTGACCCTTTTGGCGTGCGCCACTAGGATGTTACTTGCAGCTGGAGCCCTCTCAGAAGCTTCCTGGACTGGCTTTGAATCCCCGAGGATCAGCTCCATGATTTTCTTTTTGGTTGGGCCCTTGGCGACCCTTTTCGCCGAAGCCTTGGCTGCGGCCGCCTTGGCCTCGATCATTTCCTTCATCTTGGCCACAGGGTTTGACATCTCCGGATAACATGAGATAGACAGCAAAAGGAAACTAATCTGTAAAATACATGAATGGGGATAAAAGTAAAAAATAAGAGAAATATTCAAGTCTAAAGTCCTCCGGGACGAACCCTTATCTAAAGAACGGGCACGACTCAATTCCTCTAGGGAGAAAGAGTGAATTCGGTCCCCCGTGTCATCCGGGTTCAAAAAGCTACCATATTGTAGGAACCCGGACGAAAGCATGAGGGCCAGTGTGTCTATAACAATGGGGCAAGGAAGCCCCACTTTGCTGATAGTCCCAATCAAATAATTATGGTACTGTTGCCTACTCCTAACTAAGTCCTCAAAATGGGGAGCATAAGTTAAAATCGGAGGCGATTTACCTTGCCCTGAAATGCTAGCCCTCGGAGCTCCAGTGTTAGGCTGCCTCCCCTCGAGAAGGGCGTCCAATTCTTTAGACTCGACCCTCTCTGCCTGACGGGCCCGCTCTTTATTCGCCCTCTTTGCGTCCGCCTTGGCTGCGGCCTCCACTGCCTCGATGTGGATGAGGGCTAGCTCCTCCCTCAGGGCAGGATCCCTCTCACATTGCAACCCCTAGAAGCTAGAGGCATCTATCGATTGGTTCGCGACAATCATCCCGACCAGCCGAAGGTTCTTCATAGTTACAAAACCCCCCACATCCAGCTCCTCAGCGCTCAGAGTGGCATAGAATTTCTTTCGCTCCAGGATCGATTCGCTGAGCTGGGCCTGAGCATGTGGACCTGTGTTTTAGGACTGTGAGTGTCCAGTAAACAAAACTAAAGGCTAGGTAAAACAGTGAAGAAGAATAACTTACCCATACGCTGGAAGTCTAGCACCAAAGTGGGGTTCTTCTTTAGGAAAACCTGGATGTCATGAACTAATAATGCCTGACATCCGGGGGGTGCTTCCATGTGCTGAATGGAGCCAGACTAACTCCGCGAGCTTTCAGTCTATAAAATTCATCCCGCGTCTTGTCTTTGGAGTTGAGTTGCGGCTCCGACTTGTAGAAATACAACACTTCCGCGAGAGTGGGGACTAGGATCTCCTTCAATGCGCAGAATATACGCCACCCCGCAAGCAATTTGTACGCCTGGGGTAGAAGTTGGAAAGGCGCGATCCCCACGAACTTGAGGAACTGTGCGAAGTAGTTGTAGAGCGGGAGAGTAGCTCCCACGCTGATATGGCCTATGCTCCATGCCCCGAACATGCCCACGCCAGTATGGGCCTTCTCCTCCTTCTGGACCAGTCGGTTGTAGAAA
Source organism: Humulus lupulus (assembly GCF_963169125.1). NCBI lineage: Eukaryota > Viridiplantae > Streptophyta > Magnoliopsida > Rosales > Cannabaceae > Humulus > Humulus lupulus. Next base: position 20,515,756 of record NC_084797.1, on the reverse strand, counting down.
AGTCCCAGAGTCCCCTCTACTCCAAGGGCTTTCTCCAGCTGGTGTAACATCCGGTAATTCTGGAACTCATTCTTCTCCTCATCCATTTCCCACGTGTTTCCAGTGGGAAGTTTGGATCCTTCCAGGACTACAGGGCCCGCCTGGACAACTTCTTCCACATATACAGTCACGTCGCGGCTCATGATCAGGGACTTGAAAGCGACAAAAAAAATGAGAACCAAGCAGTTAACACCAAAACCGAAGAAAATTGGTTGAGGTATGGGGGTTCTCCTAAAAACTGCTTGGAGAGGTCCCCTTCGGACCCAAATCCGGGATCAATAGAGATCCCAAGATCTTTAGTCGAGAACTAAAGGTCAAAGGTTTTTCTAACTCACCCAAAACAGTCTTGGGGCGTCCAAATCAATTCGGGACAACCAGGAATAGAAGTTATCACCTAGAAAATCTACGGTTTAGGTCTACCACTATCCTACCTAGAACCACCCTACACAGTGGTCATGACCTTAATAGTTTTATGGTCGCAGGAATAGCGTTATAATAAAAATGACTAAAAAGGGAATAAACATATGAAAAAATTACCAAAAAACTTACTGTGAGGTACAAGATTTGAAATTCGTAAAGTTTCAGGCGAAAAAGTCGGTAGAATCTCAGCCTTATATCTGAGAAGACGATGCAGTAGTTCGTCTGCTGGTTGAATAGGGACAGAGTTGTCTGATGGTTGAATGGAAAGATGCCTAGTCGGAAATAGATGAACACGAAGGTGAACTAATCATTGGAGAATCTCGTCGGCAAAATGGAACATATAAAGCTTTCTTTTCTACTCTGAATATATGGAATGTGTAAAGTTTGAAAATGAGCCTGTCGAGGTATTTATAAGGCAAAAATCTACTATTTGATCCAACGGTTCGCAATGGGGATCCCAAGATTATCCCCATTCGACGATCTTGGATGATGCAAAGGCTTTAATTGGCCTAATCGAATACTGAACCACATATTAATCAACCCACGATCCGCGCCTACCTCATCCAACGGTCCATTTTGAAAATCTCAAGGCTATCCCCATCCAACGGTTCCAAATGGTGCAAAAGTATTAAACAGCCCACTCGAGTACCTAATAAACCTTTTTCGTATAGACAGGATGTCTCGAGAATTGTGCTGACACCCATCGGTCACTTGAGCAATCAAAAGATTCTTTCCAGATCTTTAGGGCACGAGTGGCACAGACACACCATCAATCGGAGACATGTGGCTGAGACATTGAGAATTTGAAAGGACGGGGATCGCCCAAATGGCCCCCAAGTAAATTAACCCAACTTCTGGTAAATGAACTAGGATATTTGAGATTAATTTGGGAGGGTAAGGCAAGTCTCCACCATGCAAACACAGATGAAGACTTGGGGGGTAAATGTTATCCCTATTTTCCACTCGTAATACGTGGCATGACCTAATGGGTCTGTGGGCCCTATTAAATGGTCCGGGCCCATCCTGAACCTAGTGAACGGGGAAGGATGAAACCCCAGATAGCCCAAGTACCATCGAGCCCAACAACGTTCGATGGACGCGAGCATAACGAAGGAACTGAGACTAAGATATGCCCTAATCATCTTCCCGGTCCCGACCTACTTATACCCTCCAAGATGCCAACTGAGGTGGCAAACTAACTAGTTGATGGAGATAGACCTTATCAAGGATCCAAGGGAGATATTCAGAGTCACGATGTCCATCTTGACAAATGAACCCGAGTCTTGGTGAACGAACCAGGACTCCGATAAGTGAATTGGGACATTAGTAAACAAACCCGGACTAGACTTCCTGATAGGGCAAGCCTAGCTAGCCCCAATGCTGACCTGTTCCCATGAAATTTGCCAGTTGGTCTCCTCAACTAGCCTGTAGAAGAGGGTACGCATGGAACGTACACTGTTCCTAGAAAATAATACTGCCACTACTCTGACAGATCCTGTCCCCAGGATCCCCTTAGAAGCCCACGCGGACCAGTCCGAGCTAACGTACAATGGGCAGTTGTAAGGCTTGGACACGCCTGAGTCGACCCAATGGGCACAGATTCACTAAATTTTATTATGTAACATTCATTGTATTATGGCTCCATTAGTGAGCAAACCGTGATTACATCCTTATTGGGCCCGAATTAGTCCAACCCAAGCCCACTACGCTTGACTACTTATAAATAGGGCTAATTGTGCACTGTAGCAGGGATCCCAGATTTTCTTTGGTAAGCAATTACTCTGCTAAAACTTGTAGAAAACTCTATTATCAAAAACTCTCTAAAGCCTAATACAATAGACTCGTGGACTAAGG